>NW_025751412.1:0-15427 GCF_021184085.1 Oncorhynchus gorbuscha
GGTCTCTACTCTGGCACTAAGGGGATGGTTAAGGTCTCTACTTGACACTAAGGGGATGGTTACGGTCTCTACTTGGCACTAAGGGGATGGTTAAGGTCTCTACTTGGCACTAAGGGGATGGTTAAGGTCTCTACTTGGCACTAAGGGGATGGTAAGGTCTCTACTTGGCACTAAGGGGATGGATATGGGTTAAGGTCTCTACTTGACACTAAGGGCATGGATATGGGTTAAGGTCTCTACTTGGCACTAAGGGGATGGTTAAGGTCTCTACTTGGCACTAAGGGGATGGTTAAGGTCTCTACTTGGCACTAAGGGGATGGATATGGGTTAAGGTCTCTACTTGGCACTAAGGGGATGGTTAAGGTCTCTACTTGACACTAAGGGGATGGTTACGGTCTCTACTTGGCACTAAGGGGATGGTTAAGGTCTCTACTTGGCACTAAGGGGATGGTTAAGGTCTCTACTTGGCACTAAGGGGATGGTAAGGTCTCTACTTGGCACTAAGGGGATGGATATGGGTTAAGGTCTCTACTTGACACTAAGGGCATGGATATGGGTTAAGGTCTCTACTTGGCACTAAGGGGATGGTTAAGGTCTCTACTTGGCACTAAGGGGATGGATATGGGGTAAGGTCTCTACTTGACACTAAGGGGATGGTTAAGGTCTCTACTTGGCACTAAGGGGATGGATATGGGGTAAGGTCTCTACTTGGCACTAAGGGGATGGATATGGGTTAAGGTCTCTACTTGACACTAAGGCGATGGATATGGGTTAAGGTCTCTACTTGGCACTAAGGGGATGGATATGGGGTAAGGTCTCTACTTGACACTAAGGGGATGGATATGGGTTAAGGTCTTGACACTAAGGGGATGGTTAAGGTCTCTACTTGGCACTAAGGGGATGGTTAAGGTCTCTACTTGGCACTAAGGGGATGGATAAGGTCTCTACTTGGCACTAAGGGGATGGTTAAGGTCTCTACTTGGCACTAAGGGGATGAATATGGGGTAAGGTCTCTACTTGGCACTAAGGGGATGGTTAAGGTCTCTACTTGGCACTAAGGGGATGGTTATGGGGTAAGGTCTCTACTTGGCACTAAGGGGATGGTTAAGGTCTCTACTTGGCACTAAGGGGATGGTTATGGGGTAAGGTCTCTACTTGGCACTAAGGGGATGGTTAAGGTCTCTACTTGGCACTAAGGGGTTGGTTAAGGTCTCTACTTGGCACTAAGGGGATGGTTAAGGTCTCTACTTGGCACTAAGGGGATGGTTAAGGTCTCTACTTGGCACTAAGGGGATGGTTAAGGTCTCTACTTGGCACTAAGGGGATGGATATGGGTTAAGGTCTCTACTTGGCACTAAGGGGATGGTTAAGGTCTCTACTTGACACTAAGGGGATGGTTACGGTCTCTACTTGGCACTAAGGGGATGGTTAAGGTCTCTACTTGGCACTAAGGGGATGGTTAAGGTCTCTACTTGGCACTAAGGGGATGGTAAGGTCTCTACTTGGCACTAAGGGGATGGATATGGGTTAAGGTCTCTACTTGACACTAAGGGCATGGATATGGGTTAAGGTCTCTACTTGGCACTAAGGGGATGGTTAAGGTCTCTACTTGGCACTAAGGGGATGGTTAAGGTCTCTACTTGGCACTAAGGGGATGGATATGGGTTAAGGTCTCTACTTGGCACTAAGGGGATGGTTAAGGTCTCTACTTGACACTAAGGGGATGGTTACGGTCTCTACTTGGCACTAAGGGGATGGTTAAGGTCTCTACTTGGCACTAAGGGGATGGTTAAGGTCTCTACTTGGCACTAAGGGGATGGTAAGGTCTCTACTTGGCACTAAGGGGATGGATATGGGTTAAGGTCTCTACTTGACACTAAGGGCATGGATATGGGTTAAGGTCTCTACTTGGCACTAAGGGGATGGTTAAGGTCTCTACTTGGCACTAAGGGGATGGATATGGGGTAAGGTCTCTACTTGACACTAAGGGGATGGTTAAGGTCTCTGCATGGCACTAAGGGGATGGATATGGGGTAAGGTCTCTACTTGGCACTAAGGGGATGGATATGGGTTAAGGTCTCTACTTGACACTAAGGCGATGGATATGGGTTAAGGTCTACTTGGCACTAAGGGGATGGATATGGGGTAAGGTCTCTACTTGACACTAAGGGGATGGATATGGGTTAAGGTCTTGACACTAAGGATGGTTAAGGTCTCTACTTGGCACTAAGGGGATGGTTAAAGGTCTCTACTTGGCACTAAGGGGATGGATAAGGTCTCTACTTGGCACTGGGGATGGTTAAGGTCTCTACTGGCACTAAGGGGATGAATATGGGGTAAGGTCTCTACTTGGCACTAAGGGGATGGTTAAGGTCTCTACTTGGCACTAAGGGGATGGTTATGGGGTAAGGTCTCTACTTGGCACTAAGGATGGTTAAGGTCTCTACTTGGCACTAAGGGGATGGTTATGGGGGTAAGGTCTCTACTTGGCACTAAGGGGATGGTTAAGGTCTCTACTTGGCACTAAGGGGTTGGTTAAGGTCTCTACTTGGCACTAAGGGGATGGTTAAGGTCTCTACTTGGCACTAAGAGGATGGATATGGGTTAAGGTCTCTACTTGGCACTAAGGGATGGTTAAGGTCTCTACTTGGCACTAAGGGGTTGGTTAAGGTCTCTACTTGGCACTAAGGGGATGGTTAAAGGTCTCTGCCAGCACTAAGGGGATGGTTAAGGTCTCTACTTGGCACTAAGGGGATGAATATGGGGTAAGGTCTCTACTTGGCACTAAGGGGATGGTTAAGGTCTCTACTTGGCACTAAGGGATGGTTATGGGGTAAGGTCTCTACTTGGCACTAAGGATGGTTAAGGTCTCTGCCCAGCACTTAAGGGATGGTTATGGGGTAAGGTCTCTACTTGGCACTAAGGGGATGGTTAAGGTCTCTACTTGGCACTAAGGGTTGGTTAAGGTCTCTACTTGGCACTAAGGGGATGGTTAAGGTCTCTACTTGGCACTAGAGGATGGATATGGGTTAAGGTCTCTACTTGGCACTAAGGGGATGGTTAAGGTCTCTACTTGGCACTAAGGGGTTGGTTAAGGTCTCTACTTGGCACTAAGGGGATGGTTAAGGTCTCTACTTGGCACTCAAGGGGATGGTTAAGGTCTCTACTTGGCACTAAGGGGATGGTTAAGGTCTCTACTTGGCACTAAGGGGGTTGGTTAAGGTCTCTACTTGGCACTAAGGGGATGGTTAAGGTCTCTACTTGGCACTAAGGGGTTGGTTAAAAGGTCTCTACTTGGCACTAAGGGGATGGTAAGGTCTACTTGGCACTAAGGGATGGATATATGGGTTAAGGTCTCTACTTGACACTAAGGGCATGGATATGGGGTTAAGGTCTCTACTTGGCACTAAGGGGATGGTTAAGGTCTCTACTTGGCACTAAGGGATGGATATGGGGTAAGGTCTCTACTTGACATAAGGGGATGGTTAAGGTCTCTACTTGGCACTAAGGGGATGGATATGGGGTAAAGGTCTCTACTTGGCACTAAGGGGATGGATATGGGTTAAGGTCTCTACTTGACACTAAGAGCGATGGATATGGGTTAAGGTCTCTACTTGGCACTAAGGGGGATGGATATGGGGTAAGGTCTCTACTTGACACTAAGGGGATGGATATGGGTTAAGGTCTTGACACTAAGGGGATGGTTAAGGTCTCTACTTGGCACTAAGGGGATGGTTAAGGTCTCTGCCAGCACTAAGGGGATGGATAAGGTCTCTACTTGGCACTAAGGGGATGGTTAAGGTCTCTACTTGGCACTAAGGGGATGGATATGGGGTAAGGTCTCTACTTGGCACTAAGGGGATGGTTAAGGTCTCTACTTGGCACTAAGGGGATGGTTATGGGGGTAAGGTCTCTACTTGGCACTAAGGGGATGGTTAAGGTCTACTTGGCACTAAGGGGATGGTTATGGGGTAAGGTCTCTACTTGGCACTAAGGGGATGGTTAAGGTCTCTACTTGGCACTAAGGGGTTGGTTAAGGTCTCTACTTGGCACTAAGGGGATGGTTAAGGTCTCTACTTGGCACTAAGAGGATGGATATGGGTTAAGGTCTCTACTTGGCACTAAGGGGATGGTTAAGGTCTCTACTTGGCACTAAGGGGTTGGTTAAGGTCTCTACTTGGCACTAAGGGGATGGTTAAGGTCTCTACTTGGCACTAAGGGGATGGTTAAGGTCTCTACTTGGCACTAAGGGGATGGTTAAGGTCTCTACTTGGCACTAAGGGGGTTGGTTAAGGTCTCTACTTGGCACTAAGGGGATGGTTAAGGTCTCTACTTGGCACTAAGGGGTTGGTTAAGGTCTCTACTTGGCACTAAGGGGATGGTAAGGTCTCTACTTGGCACTAAGGGGATGGATATGGGTTAAGGTCTCTACTTGGCACTAAGGGATGGATATGGGTTAAGGTCTCTACTTGGCACTAATGGGATGGATATGGGTTAGGTCTTGACACTAAGGGGATTGATATGGGTTAAGGTCTTGACACTAAGGGGATGGTTAAGGTCTCTAATTGGCACTAAGGGGATGGATATGGGGTAAGGCCCAGAGATAGACTAGTATCCTGTCCAACGGATGTACCTGGATGTTCATTATTTAAATCGGGACAGAGTGGGCTGCTTACCCAGTTGGTGGCAGGTTGACTGAGCCAATCCTCAGCAATACTAGCTGTCATCAAGGCCTCAGTTAATGGGGATACTAATCAAATCCAGTCTTTGCCTCTACAGTATGTTGGCTAGCGCAGTCGGTGGCTGTCTTGGGGGCTGAGGTCCAATCCTAAGACTACCAAGTCTTCTTGGACCTGCTTATCCTTACAACTGCTACAGATTGTCTCTATGGACCTTAAGCAGTAGAGCCAGTGTTATAATATCATACAATAGAATAAGAAAGGTATTAGTGGTTAAATGCTGCAGCTAGACCCAACACATCTCTCTAGGACTACTGTATTAGTGGAGCTTTAAATCTCCTACACCCCCACGAGGCCCCAATCCCTAATCCCCCACAGGGAGGATTAAACCATCCACGGCTGTTTTGGGGGGGCAACTCCATGATCAGAGTCTGGGTTATGATGTCATAATCAGATTCTGTGTTGGATTCTGTGTTGAGACATTTCATGTGACTAGCTAATGTTTTTTTAATTAAATCAAATATTTGATGTCTTTCTTACATATCCAAGTTGATTTTCTGATGCCCTGCTGTATGGGACCAAGCGCTACTGAACTTGTCTAATATGGAAAACCCTGCCAATTTTTTTTTTTTTTTAACCTTTATTTTACTAGGCAAGTCAGTTAAGAACAAATTCTTATTTTCAATGATGGCCTAGGAACAGTGGTTTAACTGCCTTGTTCAGGGGCAGAACAACAGATTTGTACCTTGTCTGCTCGGGGATTTGAACTTGCAACCTTTCGGTTACTAGCCCAACACTCTAACCACTAGGCTACCTGCCGCCTCTACACTCTAACCACTAGGCTACCCTGCCGCCTTGTCAGTTATTCTAACCTGTGGGCAGTGGAAGTTAGACGTATTCATTTAAAACTGGTTCCAGGTCAGATTGGAAATCAAGTGTTTTACACAGGACCTTTTACACCTATCAAAATCATAACAGCTTCCTCTGACATTGTGATGCGCTTAGTCACATGATTCATGACACTAACATTGTGCTACTACCTATCCCTGTCCCTCTCCAATATCATGCAGCATTCATCCATCAGTAGATATATCCCGCCTCTTTCCCTTGCCTAGATCCAATTACAGCCAAGCTGTTGCAGCATCAGCCAATCACTGGCATTGAGGACTGCTCCATCCAAACATGTTGCTACCAGCTGCCTAAGTCTCCAAGAGCATCATTACAGAGGCTGCATCATTTTGCATATTGAGTTTGGCCGTGGTTTGGGGCATCTTGGTGTGGAGCATCTTGGTTTGGGGCATCTTGGTGTGGAGCATCTTGGTTTGGGGCATCTTTCTGATCCGATATGATGCAGCCTTGTGGCTTGGTTTGGTTCAGGATCCTACAAAGAGTGTGCATTGTCTTTAGGGGTTTAAAGTGCAGGTAACTTTCCCAGGTTTTCCAGAAATCCTGGATGGAGGATTCCACAATCTTCCAACTGGGGTTTCTGGGAAAGCTTCCAGAACACAACCCTAGTTTTCTGTCACCATTAGATCAACCAGATACCTAACTAACGGTCTGTTCCTGTGTCTCTCCCCTTCTCTTCTTCCTCTTCCTCTTCCTCTTCCTCCTCCTCCTCTCCCCTGACCTGGCTTCGGCGAGCAGCAGAGAGACAGAGAAGTGATGTCATCAACACTGGACAGGGACTGCGCGGATACCAAGAGTTCTCTCTACACCCGGACAGCGGGCTACGGAGAGGGGAGAGGGAGAGCCCCTATCCACCCAAAGACATGGAGCACTCCTGGGCATCGCACGAGAAGAGGTACCCCTCTAGACCTACACCCAAGTTTACTGTATGACAGTATTGGAGGAACAGGTTGACATTCAACAGTATAGTCAATACAAATGCAGATTATATAGATAAAAACACATGCATTTTTTTTTTTTGTATACTGATGTAAATACAAAACACTATATGGCCTGATGTCTTCACAGTTCTTCATGTGATGTGTACATGATGTGTACCTAAGAAAGTCCTATTCATCATACCTTTCAGATCGTGTTCAAGGAAAAGGAGGTACTGGAGTGGCAGAGGAAGTACGAGGACAGTCGACAGGAAGTGCTGGAGATGAGGTGAGTTGATCACCCGTCAGTCCGTCAGCTTGGTTGAAGATAACGAAGGACAGGTTCATGGGACCAGAGACGTTGGTTACTAGTTGGTCCCTTTGTTCTTCCGCATTCATGTAAAGAGTTATGGGATATTAGAATTTGGGGTTGTTCAAGTTTTGGGGGGGGGGTGGGTTGGGGTGGTGGTTTGGGGTGTTGTGGTTTTAGGGTGGAGGGTTGGGGTGGTGGTGGGGTTTTGGGGAGGTGGATTGGGATAGGGTGGAGATCCAGCTGGCTAGGAGAGCCTATAGGCTTATATCATTAGGCTGATTGGGATAAGGAGGATTAAGTAGCTAAGAGGGGAGGCCCAGCTAATCTACCCACTCTCTGGCAACCCCAAACAAGCAGCATTGTCATAAGCAGAGAGAGAGAGAGAGCGAGAGCGAAGCGAGAGAGCGAGAGAGAGAGAGAGAGAGAGAGAGAGAGAGAGAGAGAGAGAGAGGGGGGGAAGAGAGAGAGAGAGAGAGAGAGAGGGAGGGAGAGAGGGGGGAGAGGGGGAGAGACGGAGAGAGGGGGAGAGGGGGGGAGAGACAGAGACAGAGAGAGAGAGAGAGAGAGAGAGAGAGAGAGAGAGAGAGAGAGAGAGAGAGAGAGAGAGAGAGAGAGAGACAGAGAGTGAGAGAGTGAGAGACAGAGAGTGAGAGAGTGAGAGACAGAGAGAGAGGGGGGGAGAGACAGAGGGAGAGGGAGAGAGAGAGAGAGAGAGGCACTAGCACACAGGCTGTGGCCTCATTTGAACTCCTTAAAATAAAAATTACTAAATGAATGCTATCATCATTCCTTCCTCCCTTTCTTGAAGTGATTGATTAGAAATTAATGGCATTGTGTACACTGTGTGTTCACCTATCCAATCATGCCTGTGATTCATTTGATACATTGAGGGGAAGGATATACTTTTAAGGAATTCTAATGGGGACACAAACTGCTGAGAGACAGAGGAGGGGGGACAGAGAGAGAGAGGGAGGGGGGAGAGAGAGGGAGGGAGAGAGAGACGGAGAGAGAGAGAGGGGGAGGGGGGGAGAGAGAGAGAGAGGGAGAGAGAGGGAGGGGGAGAGAGAGCGAGGGAGAGAGAGACAGAGAGAGACAGAGAGAGAGAGAGAGAGAGAGAGAGAGAGAGAGAGAGAGAGAGAGAGAGAGAGAGAGAGAGAGAGAGAGAGAGAGAGAGAGAGAGAGAGAAAGACAGAGGGAGGGAGGGAGGGAGAGTGAGGGGGGAGAGAGAGAGAGAGAGAGAGAGAGAGAGAGAGAAGAAGGAGAGAGAGGGAGTTAATATGATTAACATTCTCGTTGTCATTGTTATCACTTTAATACTTACTGTCTAGTATATTTCTGTTGGACCATCGGTGTTTACCTTGACAATGGAAGTGTTTACTTTCCATGTCAATATAGTTACTGAATGCATTGCCAGAGAGAGAAAAAGAGAGAGAGAGAGAGAGAGAGAGAGAAAGAGAAATGGAGTCAGTGGCATTGAAAACAAAGCCAAGGCAGATTTCGACAGGTGGACGAGGCTATCTTTATGAAGGTTTAAAGATAGCCTCGTCCACCTCACACTTGTGGGTGACAACACTGTGCGTGATTGCCTCTGTGAAGAAAGCACATGATTGGTGTTTTGACACATTACTTCCTGTCTGTGTGCCTTTAAGAAACGGTCTACATTTATGAAGAACAAACACTGGAATATTTGTCTGTTTATAAATTATCTTTGCCGTTTGTGTCTCACAGGAGAATCGTGGCAGAGTATGAGAAGACCATTGCACAGATGATTGGTGAGTGTTTCTCTGTGTAGTTTCTCATACATAAATCTACCAACCTGGGTTTTATACAGTACATGATTGCTATACCAATATGTGGTTTGTTGTTCCTCGCAACCTTTTCAGTATGTTAATAATTAGCAAAAACATCTTATGTTGTTATGCAGGTGAAGGAGGACCCAAACGCGACTTAACAGAAACAGAGTTTATTAATGCTCAAATCCGAATAACTGAAATCCTCTAGACAGTAGAGGGGAAAACAACTGGAGAAGCGGCCACAGACTGCAGGTCGCTTCGGGTAGGCGCAGGCCGTAGTCAAACTGAGACACCTGCTCACACGCAGCGTCTGAAGAAGGCACAAAACACGACAGGACAGGGTGATACACAATCACGGCAAAAAACACGACAGGACAGGGCGAAACGCAATTACAGCATGGAATACAAAACAAGGAACCGACGGAACAGGGACGGAACACAAAGGAATAAATAGGGAGTCTAATCAGGGGAAAGGATCGGGGAACAGGTGTGGGAATTAAATGATGATTAGGGGAATAGGAACAGCTGGGAGCAGGAACGGAACGACAGAGAGAAGAGAGAGCGAGAGAGTGAGAGAGGGAGGGGGGAGAGAGGGATAGAACCAAACAAGACCAGCAGAGGGAAACGAATAGCATGGGGAGCACAGGGACAAGACATGACAATGAATGACAAACATGACAGTACCCCCACTCACCGAGCGCCTCCTGGCGCACTCGAGGAGGAATCCTGGCGGCAACGGAGGAAATCATCGATGAGCGAACGGTCCAGCACGTCCCGAGACGGAACCCAACTCCTCTCCTCAGGACCGTAACCCTCCCAATCCACTAGGTATTGGTGACCCCGTCCCCGAGAACGCATGTCCATAATTTTATGTACCTTGTAAATAGGTGCGCTCTCGACAAGGACGGGGGGGGGGAGGGAAGACGAACGGGGTGCGAAGAAAGGGCTTAACACAGGAGACATGGAAGACAGGATGGACGCCACGAAGATGTCGCGGAAGAAGAGTCGCACAGCGACAGGATTGACGACCTGGGAGACACGGAACGGACCAATGAACCGCGGAGTCAACTTACGAGAAGCTGTCGTAAGAGGAAGGTTGCGAGTGGAAAGCCACACTCTCTGGCCGCAACAATACCTTGGACTCTTAATCCTGCGTTTATTGGCGGCTCTCACCGTCTGTGCCCTGTAACGGCAAAGTGCAGACCTCACCCTCCTCCAGGTGCGCTCACAACGTTGGACAAACGCTTGAGCGGAGGGAACGCTGGACTCGGCAAGCTGGGATGAGAACAGAGGAGGCTGGTAACCCAGACTACTCTGAAACGGAGATAACCCGGTAGCAGACGAAGGAAGCGAATTGTGAGCGTATTCTGCCCAGGGGAGCTGTTCTGCCCAAGACGCAGGGTTCCTGAAAGAAAGGCTGCGTAGTATGCGACCAATCGTCTGATTGGCCCTCTCTGCTTGACCGTTAGACTGGGGATGAAACCCGGAAGAGAGACTGACGGACGCACCAATCAAACGACAGAACTCCCTCCAAAACTGTGACGTGAATTGCGGACCTCTGTCTGAAACGGCGTCTAACGGGAGGCCATGAATTCTGAATACATTCTCAATAATGATTTGTGCCGTCTCCTTAGCGGAAGGAAGTTTAGCGAGGGGAATGAAATGTGCCGCCTTAGAGAACCTATCGACAACCGTCAGAATCACAGTCTTCCCCGCAGACAAAGGCAGACCGGTAATGAAGTCTAAGGCAATGTGAGACCATGGTCGAGAAGGAATGGGGAGCGGTCTGAGACGACCGGCAGGAGGAGAGTTACCCGACTTAGTCTGCGCGCAGTCCGAACAGGCAGCCACGAACGGGCGCGTGTCACGCTCCTGAGTCGGCCACCAAAAGCGCTGGCGAATAGACGCAAGAGTGCCTCGAACACCGGGATGACCCGCTAACTTGGCAGAGTGAGCCCACTGAAGAACAGCCAGACGAGTGGAAACAGGAACGAAAAGGAGGTTACTAGGACAAGCGCGCGGCGACGCAGTGTGCGTGAGTGCTTGCTTAACCTGTCTTTCAATTCCCAGACTGTTAACCCGACAACACGCCCATAAGGAAGAATCCCTCGGGATCAGTAGAAGCCACAGAAGAACTAAACAGACGGGATAAGGCATCAGGCTTGGTGTTCTTGCTACCCGGACGGTAAGAAATCACAAACTCGAAACGAGCGAAAAACAACGCCCAACGAGCTTGACGGGCATTAAGTCGTTTGGCAGAACGGATGTACTCAAGGTTCTTATGGTCTGTCCAAACGACAAAAGGAACGGTCGCCCTCCAACCACTGTCGCCATTCGCCTAGGGCTAAGCGGATGGCGAGCAGTTCACGGTTACCCACATCATAGTTGCGCTCAGATGGCGACAGGCGATGAGAAAATAAGCGCAAGGATGAACCTTATCGTCAGACTGGGAGCGCTGGGATAGAATGGCTCCCACGCCACCTCTGAAGGCCAACCTCGACAATGAATTGTCTAGTGACGTCAGGAGTAACGAGGATAGGAGCGGACGTAAAACGTTCTTTTAGAAGATCAAAAGCTCCCTGGGCGGAACCGGACCACTTAAAACACGTCTTGACAGAAGTAAGAGCTGTGAGAGGGGCAGCAACTTGACCGAAATTACGAATGAAACGCCGATAGAAATTAGCGAAACCTAAGAAGCGCTGCAACTCGACACGTGACCTTGGAACGGGCCAATCACTGACAGCTTGACCTTAGCGGAATCCATCTGAATGCCTTCAGCGGAAATAACGGAACCGAGAAAAGTAACGGAGGAGACATGAAAAGAGCACTTCTCAGCCTTTACGTAGAGACAATTCTCTAAAAGGCGCTGTAGAACACGCCGAACGTGCTGAACATGAATCTCGAGTGACGGAGAAAAATCAGGATATCGTCAAGATAGACAAAAACAAAATGTTCAGCATGTCTCTCAGAACATCATTAACTAATGCCTGAAAACAGCTGGCGCATTGGCGAGACCGAACGGCAGAACCCGGTACTCAAAATGCCCTAACGGAGTATTAAACGCGTTTTCCACTCGTCCCCCCTCTGATGCGCACGAGATGGTAAGCGTTACGAAGGTCCAACTTAGTAAAGCACCTGGCTCCCTGCAGAATCTCGAAGGCTGATGACATAAGGGGAAGCGGATAACGATTCTTAACCGTTATGTCATTCAGCCTCGATATCCACGCAGGGGCGCAGAGTACCGTCCTTCTTCTTAACAAAAAGAACCCCGCCCGGCCGGAGAAGAAGAAGGCACTATGGTACCGGCGTCAAGAGACACAGACAAATAATCCTCGAGAGCCTTACGTTCGGGAGCCGACAGAGAGTATAGTCTACCTCGAGGAGGCGTGGTCCCTGGAAGGAGATCAATACTACAATCATACGACCGGTGAGGAGGAAGGAGTTGGCTCGGGACCGACTGAAGACCGTGCGCAGATCATGATATTCCTCCGGCACTCCTGTCAAATCGCCAGGTTCCTCCTGAGAAGTAGGGAGAGAAGAAACGGGAGGGATGGCAGACATTAAACACTTCACATGACAAGAAACGTTCCAGGATAGGATAGAATTACTAGACCAATTAATAGAAGGATTATGACATACTAGCCAGGATGACCCAAAACAACAGGTGTAAACGGTGAACGGAAAATCAAAAAGAAATAGTCTCACTGTGGTTACCAGATACTGTGAGAGTTAAAGGTAGTGTCTCAAATTTGATACTGGGAAGATGACTACCATCTAAGGCAAACATGGGCGTAGGCCTGTCTAATGGTCTGAAAGGAATGTTATGTTTCCGAGCCCATGCTTCGTCCATGAAACAACCCTCAGCCCCAGAGTCAATCAAAGCACTGCATGTAGCACCCGAACCGGTCCAGCGTAGATGGACCGACATAGTAGTACAAGATCTAGATGAAGGGACCTGAGTAGTAGCGCCACCAGTAGCCTCCGCTTACTGATGGGCTCTGGCCTCTTACTGGACATGAAATAACAAAATGTCCAGCCACTCCGCAATAGAGGCACAGGCGGTTGGTGATCCTCTGTTCTCTCCTTATTCGAGATGCGAATCCCTCCCAGCTGCATGGGCTCAGTCTCAAAGCCAGAGGGAGATGGTTGCGATGCGGAGCAGGGAAACACCGTTGATGCGAGCTCTCTTCCACGAGCCCGGTGACGAAGATCTACCCGTCGTTCTATGCGGATGGCGAGAGCAATCAAGGAGTCCACATCTGAAGGAACCTCCCGGGAGAGAATCTCATCCTTAACCACTGCGTGGAGTCCCTCCAGAAAACGAGCGAGCAGCGCCCGGCTCGTTCCACTCACTAGAGGCAGCAAGAGTGCGAAACTCAATGGAATAATCCGTTATGGACCGTTCACCTTGGCATAAGGGAAGCCAGGGCCCTAGAAGCCTCCTCACCAAAAACTGAACGGTCAAAAACCCGAATCATCTCCTCTTTAAAGTTCTGGAATCTGTTAGAGCACTCAGCCCTTGCCTCCCAGATAGCTGTGCCCCATCTCGAGCCCGGCCAGTAAGGAGTGAAATGACGAAAGCAACCCGAGCTCTCTCTAGAGTATGTGTGGGGTTGAGAGAGAACACAATCTCACACTGCGTGAGAAAGGAGCGGCACTCAGTGGGCTGCCCGGAGTAGCAAGGTGGGTTATTAACCCTGGGTTCAGGAGGCTCGGCAGGCCAGGGAGTAACAGGTGGCACGAGACGAGACTCTGAACTGTCCAGAGAGGTCGGAAACCTGAGCGCCAGGTTCTCCACGGCATGGCGAGCAGCAGACAATTCCTGCTCGTGTCTGCCGAGCATGGCTCCTTGATCTCGACGGCAGTGTAACGAGCGTCTGAAGTCGCTGGGTCCATTCTTTGGTCGGTTCCTTCTGTTATGCAGGTGAAGGAGGACCCAAACGCGACTTAACAGAAACAGAGTTTATTAATGCTCAAATCCGAATAACTGAAATCCTCTAGACAGTAGAGGGGAAAACAACTGGAGAAGCGGCCACAGACTGCAGGTCGCTTCGGGTAGGCGCAGGCCGTAGTCAAACTGAGACACCTGCTCACACGCAGCCTGAAGAAGGCACAAAACACGACAGGACAGGGTGATACACAATCACGGCAAAAACACGACAGGACAGGGCGAAACGCAATTACAGCATGGAATACAAAACAAGGAACCGACGGAACAGGGACGGAACACAAAGGAATAAATAGGGAGTCTAATCAGGGGAAAGGATCGGGAACAGGTGTGGGAATTAAATGATGATTAGGGAATAGGAACAGCTGGGAGCAGGAACGGAACGACAGAGAGAAGAGAGAGCGAGAGAGTGAGAGAGGGAGGGGGAGAGAGAGGGATAGAACCAAACAAGACCAGCAGAGGGAAACGAATAGCATGGGGAGCACAGGACAAGACATGACAATGAATGACAAACATGACATATGTTCCCAATTCATAATCTTTAAAGATGAATCCACGTGATGCAAGCTACAGTGTGTTTCCACCTGCGCATCAAAACCTTTCAGTTTTTCTGTATTGTATGACAATAATTCAATGGTCTACGCTTTCCAGTCTCACTATTATCTTCCAGATCAAACCCACAAAGATTCACTCGTTGTCCTTTTATCTCACTCTGCTCACTTCTCCCTTTCCACCTCTGAAACATTTCTGAAGCTCTGCTCTGATTTTTTATTTATTTTAAATCAGATTTTCATTCCCATTGTTCATATTGCGTCAGGGATATGGGGTCAACTTCAAGCAATCCAGGAAGTTTAACAGACATTCCAATTCCAATTGTCCAGAATGCTTCTATGAGAAAACAGTTAGAATTGGAATTTCAGGTTACCTCACGAAATCAAACCAAATTGAAAATGACCCCAACCCTGTACAACACTCAACACTCTCGCTAAAGGAGTAAGCCGCCATGTTTTGTTCTACCACGGCTACTGCTCTCTCACGTGTCCTGCAGGGTTGGGGTCAATTCTCATTCAGTTCTGTCAATCCAAGAAGTAACTGTAAATTACAGTTTTCCTACATTTGTCTCTATAAGCAAGTTTCCGACAACCTTTTATGTGAGTAAAGTACGTCGGATAAAAACAAATTCACAACATGGAAACAACATATTTTGTCGGTAAACTTTCCAAATGTCAACAAAACAAAATACTCGAGACAAGACAGGATCTTTTTGTGTCTGTAAAATAAATTAAGCTAGAAATGGAAATGTTTAAATTAATTAATTTACTAACCAAAGTTAGTAAAATAAATTATACGATAAATGGTGGTGGAAACGATTTTATGACTGTTGATACAATAACCGCCATATGAAAGTAAACTTGGAGTCATGACATGATATGTTGTGTGGTCGTCCCACTACGACTCAGGAAACCAAGCCGTTTATTAGGCTACAGATCTGTTGTGTGGTCGTCCCACTACGACTCAGGAAACCACGCAGTTTATTAGGCTACAGATCTGTTGTGTGGTCGTCCCACTACGACTCAGGAAACCATGCAGTTTATTAGACTACAGATCTGTTGTGTGGTCGTCCCACTACGACACAGTGAAACCATGCAGTTTATTAGGCTACAGATCTGTTGTGTGGTCGTCCCACTACGACACAGGAAACCATGCAGTTTATTAGGCTACAGATCTGTTGTGTGGTCGTCCCACTACGACACAGGAAACCATGCAGTTTATTAGGCTACAGATCTGTTGTGTGGTCGTCCCACTACGATTCAGGAAACCACGCAGTTTATTAGGCTACAGATCTGTTGTGTGGTCGTCCCACTACGACA
>NW_025751413.1:0-15423 GCF_021184085.1 Oncorhynchus gorbuscha
TGGTGTTAATCCACACACAGTGAAGTATGGTGTTAATCCACACACAGTGAAGTATGGTGTTAATCCACACACAGTGAAGTATGGTGTTAATCCACACACAGTGAAGTATGGTGTTAATCCACACACAGTGAAGTATGGTGTTAATCCACACACAGTGAAGTATGGTGTTAATCCACACACAGTGAAGTATGGTGTTAATCCACACACAGTGAAGTATGGTGTTAATCCACACACAGTGAAGTATGGTGTTAATCCACACACAGTGAAGTATGGTGTTAATCCACACACAGTGAAGTATGGTGTTAATCCACACACAGTGAAGTATGGTGTTAATCCACACACAGTGAAGTATGGTGTTAATCCACACACAGTGAAGTATGGTGTTAATCCACACACAGTGAAGTATGGTGTTAATCC
Organism: Oncorhynchus gorbuscha; assembly: GCF_021184085.1. NCBI lineage: Eukaryota > Metazoa > Chordata > Actinopteri > Salmoniformes > Salmonidae > Oncorhynchus > Oncorhynchus gorbuscha. The sequence continues at coordinate 418 of NW_025751413.1, forward strand.
ACACACAGTGAAGTATGGTGTTAATCCACACACAGTGAAGTATGGTGTTAATCCACACACAGTGAAGTATGGTGTTAATCCACACACAGTGAAGTATGGTGTTAATCCACACACAGTGAAGTATGGTGTTAATCCACACACAGTGAAGTATGGTGTTAATCCACACACAGTGAAGTATGGTGTTAATCCACACACAGTGAAGTATGGTGTTAATCCACACACAGTGAAGTATGGTGTTAATCCACACACAGTGAAGTATGGTGTTAATCCACACACAGTGAAGTATTGGTGTTAATCCACACACAGTGAAGTATGGTGTTAATCCACACACAGTGAAGTATGGTGTTAATCCACACACAGTGAAGTATGGTGTTAATCCACACACAGTGAAGTATGGTGTTAATCCACACACAGTGAAGTATGGTGTTAATCCACACACAGTGAAGTATGGTGTTAATCCACACACAGTGAAGTATGGTGTTAATCCACACACAGTGAAGTATGGTGTTAATCCATTTACTTTCTTTACGGTTTGTTCTACCCAAAGAAGAAGAAAACTGCATCCCAATTCCAGTTCATGGAAAACTGCATCCCAATCCCAGTTCATGGAAAACTGCATCCCAATTCCAGTTCATGGAAAACTGCATCCCAATCCCAGTTCATGGAAAACTGCATCCCAATTCCAGTTCATGGAAAACTGCATCCCAATCCCAGTTCATGGAAAACTGCATCCCAATTCCAGTTCATGGAAAACTGCATCCCAATTCCAGTTCATGGAAAACTGGATCCCAATTCCAGTTCATGGAAAACTGCATCCCAATTCCAGTTCATGGAAAACTGCATCCCAATTCCAGTTCATGGAAAACTGCATCCCAATCCCAGTTCATGGAAAACTGCATCCCAATTCCAGTTCATGGAAAACTGCATCCCAATTCCAGTTCATGGAAAACTGCATCCCAATTCCAGTTCATGGAAAACTGCATCCCAATTCCAGTTCATGGAAAACTGCATCCCAATTCCAGTTCATGGAAAACTGCATCCCAATCCCAGTTCATGGAAAACTGCATCCCAATTCCAGTTCATGGAAAACTGCATCCCAATTCCAGTTCATGGAAAACTGCATCCCAATCCCAGTTCATGGAAAACTGCATCCCAATTCCAGTTCATGGAAAACTGCATCCCAATTCCAGTTCATGGAAAACTGCATCCCAATTCCAGTTCATGGAAAACTGCATCCCAATTCCAGTTCATGGAAAACTGCATCCCAATTCCAGTTCATGGAAAACTGCATCCCAATTCCAGTTCATGGAAAACTGCATCCCAATTCCAGTTCATGGAAAACTGCATCCCAATTCCAGTTCATGGAAAACTGGATCCCAATTCCAGTTCATGGAAAACTGCATCCCAATTCCAGTTCATGGAAAACTGCATCCCAATTCCAGTTCATGGAAAACTGCATCCCAATCCCAGTTCATGGAAAACTGCATCCCAATTCCAGTTCATGGAAAACTGCATCCCAATTCCAGTTCATGGAAAACTGCATCCCAATTCCAGTTCATGGAAAACTGCATCCCAATCCCAGTTCATGGAAAACTGCATCCCAATTCCAGTTCATGGAAAACTGCATCCCAATTCCAGTTCATGGAAAACTGCATCCCAATTCCAGTTCATGGAAAACTGCATCCCAATTCCAGTTCATGGAAAACTGCATCCCAATCCCAGTTCATGGAAAACTGCATCCCAATTCCAGTTCATGGAAAACTGCATCCCAATTCCAGTTCATGGAAAACTGCATCCCAATCCCAGTTCATGGAAAACTGCATCCCAATCCCAGTTCATGGAAAACTGCATCCCAACCCTCCCCTTTTCTCCCTGAAGTGTTCACCATTTCACTCCACCAGGATGTAAAAGCATTAGATAGGTGTATCCGTCTGGGTACTAAAGCATTAGATAGGTGTATCAGTCTGTACTAAAGCAGTAGATAGGTGTATCAGTCTGAGTACTAAAATCATTAGATAGGTGTATCAGTCTGTGTCCTAAAGCATTAGATATGTATCAGTCTGTGTCCTAAAGCATTAGATAGGTGTATCAGTCTGTGTCCTAAAGCATTAGATAGGTGTATCAGTCTGGGTACTAAAGCATTAGATAGGTGTATCAGTCTGTGTCCTAAATCATTAGATAGGTGTATCAGTCTGTGTCCTAAAGCATTAGATAGGTGTATCAGTCTGTGTCCTAAAGCATTAGATAGGTGTATCAGTCTGGGTACTAAAGCATTAGATAGGTGTATCAGTCTGTGTCCTAAAGCATTAGATAGGTGTATCAGTCTGGGTACTAAAGCATTAGATAGGTGTATCCGTCTGGGTACTAAAGCATTAGATAGGTGTATCCGTCTGGGTACTAAAGCATTAGATAGGTGTATCAGTCTGGGTACTAAAGCAGTAGATAGGTGTATCAGTCTGAGTACTAAAATCATTAGATAGGTGTATCAGTCTGTGTCCTAAATCATTAGATAGGTGTATCCGTCTGTGTACTAAAGCATTAGATAGGTGTATCAGTCTGGGTACTAAAGCAGTAGATAGGTGTATCAGTCTGAGTACTAAAATCATTAGATAGGTGTATCAGTCTGTGTCCTAAAGCATTAGATAGGTGTATCCGTCTGGGTACTAAAGCATTAGATAGGTGTATCAGTCTGGGTACTAAAGCAGTAGATAGGTGTATCAGTCTGAGTACTAAAATCATTAGATAGGTGTATCAGTCTGTGTCCTAAAGCATTAGATAGGTGTATCAGTCTGTGTCCTAAAGCATTAGATAGGTGTATCAGTCTGTGTCCTAAAGCATTAGATAGGTGTATCAGTCTGGGTACTAAAGCATTAGATAGGTGTATCAGTCTGTGTCCTAAATCATTAGATAGGTGTATCAGTCTGTGTCCTAAAGCATTAGATAGGTGTATCAGTCTGTGTCCTAAAGCATTAGATAGGTGTATCCAGTCTGGGTACTAAAGCATTAGATAGGTGTATCAGTCTGTGTCCTAAAGCATTAGATAGGTGTATCAGTCTGGGTACTAAAGCATTAGATAGGTGTGTATCCGTCTGGGTACTAAAGCATTAGATAGGTGTATCCGTCTGGGTACTAAAGCAGTAAGGTGTATCAGTCTGGGTACTAAAGCAGTAGATAGGTGTATCAGTCTGGGTACTAAAATCATTAGATAGGTGTATCAGTCTGTGTCCTAAAGCATTAGATAGGTGTATCCGTCTGGGTACTAAAGCATTAGATAGGTGTATCAGTCTGGGTACTAAAGCAGTAGATAGGTGTATCAGTCTGGTACTAAAATCATTAGATAGGTGTATCAGTCTGTGTCCTAAAGCATTAGATAGGTGTATCAGTCTGTGTCCTAAAGCATTAGATAGGTGTATCAGTCTGTGTCCTAAAGCATTAGATAGGTGTATCAGTCTGGGTACTAAAGCATTAGATAGGTGTATCAGTCTGTGTCCTAAATCATTAGATAGGTGTATCAGTCTGTGTCCTAAAGCATTAGATAGGTGTATCAGTCTGTGTCCTAAAGCATTAGATAGGTGTATCAGTCTGGGTACTAAAGCATTAGATAGGTGTATCAGTCTGTGTCCTAAAGCATTAGATAGGTGTATCAGTCTGGGTACTAAAGCATTAGATAGGTGTATCCGTCTGGGTACTAAAGCATTAGATAGGTGTATCCGTCTGGGTACTAAAGCATTAGATAGGTGTATCAGTCTGGGTACTAAAGCAGTAGATAGGTGTATCAGTCTGAGTACTAAAATCATTAGATAGGTGTATCAGTCTGTGTCCTAAAGCATTAGATAGGTGTATCCGTCTGGGTACTAAAGCATTAGATAGGTGTATCAGTCTGGGTACTAAAGCAGTAGATAGGTGTATCAGTCTGGGTACTAAAAATCATTAGATAGGTGTATCAGTCTGTGTCCTAAAGCATTAGATAGTGTATCCGTCTGGGTACTAAAGCATTAGATAGGTGTATCAGTCTGGGTACTAAAGCAGTAGATAGGTGTATCAGTCTGAGTACTAAAATCATTAGATAGGTGTATCAGTCTGTGTCCTAAAGCATTAGATAGGTGTATCAGTCTGTGTCCTAAAGCATTAGATAGGTGTATCAGTCTGTGTCCTAAAGCATTAGATAGGTGTATCAGTCTGGGTACTAAAGCATTAGATAGGTGTATCAGTCTGTGTACTAAATCATTAGATAGGTGTATCAGTCTGTGTCCTAAAGCATTAGATAGGTGTATCAGTCTGTGTCCTAAAGCATTAGATAGGTGTATCAGTCTGGGTACTAAAGCATTAGATAGGTGTATCAGTCTGTGTCCTAAAGCATTAGATAGGTGTATCAGTCTGGGTACTAAAGCATTAGATAGGTGTATCCGTCTGGGTACTAAAGCATTAGATAGGTGTATCCGTCTGGGTACTAAAGCAGTAGATAGGTGTATCAGTCTGTGTCCTAAAGCATTAGATAGGTGTATCAGTCTGTGTCCTAAAGCATTAGATAGGTGTATCAGTCTGTGTCCTAAATCATTAGATAGGTGTATCAGTCTGTGTCCTAAATCATTAGATAGGTGTATCAGTCTGTGTCCTAAAGCATTAGATAGGTGTATCAGTCTGGGTACTAAAGCATTAGATAGGTGTATCAGTCTGGGTACTAAATCATTAGATAGGTGTATCAGTCTGTGTCCTAAAGCATTAGATAGGTGTATCAGTCTGGGTACTAAAGCATTAGATAGGTGTATCAGTCTGGGTACTAAAGCATTAGATAGGTGTATCAGTCTGGGTACTAAAGCATTAGATAGGTGTATCAGTCTGGGTACTAAAGCATTAGATAGGTGTATCAGTCTGGGTACTAAAGCATTAGATAGGTGTATCAGTCTGGGTACTAAAGCATTAGATAGGTGTATCAGTCTGGGTACTAAAGCATTAGATAGGTGTATCAGTCTGGGTACCTAAAGCATTAGATATGTGTATCAGTCTGGGTACTAAAGCATTAGATAGGTGTATCAGTCTGGGTACTAAAGCATTAGATAGGTGTATCAGTCTGGGTACTAAAGCATTAGATAGGTGTATCAGTCATTAGATAGGTGTATCCAGTCTGGGTACTAAAGCATTAGATAGGTGTATCAGTCTGGGTACTAAAGCATTAGATAGGTGTATCAGTCTGTGTCAGTCTGGGTACTAAAGCATTAGATAGGTGTATCAGTCTGGGTACTAAAGCATTAGATAGGTGTATCAGTCTGGGTACTAAAGCATTAGATAGGTGTATCAGTCTGGGTAAACTAAAGCATCATTAGATAGGTGTATCAGTCTGGGTACTAAAGCATTAGATAGGTGTATCAGTCTGGGTACTAAAGCATTAGATAGGTGTATCAGTCTGGGTACTAAATCATTAGATAGGTGTATCAGTCTGGGTACTAAAGCATTAGATAGGTGTATCAGTCTCAGTACTAAAGCATTAGATAGGTGTATCAGTCTGGGTACTAAAGCATTAGATAGGTGTATCAGTCGGGTACTAAAGCATTAGATAGGTGTATCAGTCTAGGTACTAAAGCATTAGATAGGTGTATCAGTCTGGGTACTAAATCATTAGATAGGTGTATCAGTCTGGGTACTAAAGCATTAGATAGGTGTATCAGTCTGGGTACTAAAGCATTAGATAGGTGTATCAGTCTGGGTACTAAAGCATTAGATAGGTGTATCAGTACAAGCATTAGATAGGTGTATCAGTCTGGTACTAAAGCATTAGATAGGTGTATCAGTCTGGGTACTAAAGCATTAGATAGGTGTATCAGTCTGGGTACTAAAGCATTAGATAGGTGTATCAGTCTGGGTACTAAAGCATTAGATAGGTGTATCAGTCTGGGTACTAAAGCATTAGATAGGTGTATCAGTCTGGGTACTAAAGCATTAGATAGGTGTAATTATTCGGGTACTAAAGCAATAGATAGGTGTATCAGTCTGGGCACCAGCTACTAGATAGGTGTATCAGTCTGGGTACTAAAGCATTAGATAGGTGTATCAGTCTGGGTACTAAACACTAGATAGGTGTATCAGTCTGGGTACTAAAGCATTAGATAGGTATCAGTCTGGGTACTAAAGATTAGATAGTGTATCAGTCTGGGTATCAAAGCATTAGATAGGTGTATCAGTCTGGGTACTAAAGCATTAGATAGGTGTATCAGTCTGGGTACTAAAGCATTAGATAGGTGTATCAGTCTGGGTACTAAAGCATTAGATAGGTGTATCAGTCTGGGTACCTAAAGCATTAGATAGGTGTATCAGTCTGGGTACTAAAATCAATAATAATAGCATAGGTGTATCAGTCTGGGTACTAAAGCATTAGATAGGTGTATCAGTCTGGGTACTAAAGCATTAGATAGGTGTATCAGTCTGGGGTACTAAAGCATTAGTATCAGTCTAGTAGGTATCAGTCTGGGTACTCAAAGCATTAGATAGGTGTATCAGTCTGGGTACTAAAGCATTAGATAGGTGTATCAGTCTGGGTACTAAAGCATTAGATAGGTATCAGTCTGGGTACTAAAGCATTAGATAGGTGTATCAGTCTGGGTACCAAAGCATTAGATAGGTGTATCAGTCTGGGTACTAAAGCATTAGATAGGTGCATCAGTCTGGGTACTAAAGTCTGGGGTACCATTAGATAGGTGTATCAGTCTGGGTACTAAAGCATTAGATAGTGTGAATTGGGCCCGGGCACCAAAGTGTATCAGTCTGGGTAACAAAGCATTAGATAGGTGTATCAGTCTGGGTACTAAAGCATTAGATAGGTGTATCAGTCTGGGTACCACATTTAGATAGGTATCAGTCTGGGTACCAAAGCATTAGATAGGTGTATCAGTCTGGGTACTAAAGCATTAGATAGGTGTATCAGTCTGGGTACCAAAGCATTAGATAGGTGTATCAGTCTGGGTACCAGCTATTAGATAGGTGTATCAGTCTGGGTATCAGTCTAAAGCATTAGATAGGTGTATCAGTCTGGGTACTAAAGCATTAGATAGGTGTATCAGTCTGGGTACTACTGAAGCATTAGATAGGTAGGTGTAGTCAGTCTGGCACTAAAGCATTAGATAGGTGTATCAGTCTGGGTACTAAAGCATTAGATAGGTGTATCAGTCTGGGTACTAAAGCATTAGATAGGTGTAGCATTAGATAGGTATCAGTCTGGGTACTACTAATCAGTCTGGGCATTAGATAGGTGTATCAGTCTGGGTACTAAAGCATTAGATAGGTGTATCAGTCTGGTACTAAAGCATTAGATAGGTGTATCAGTCTGGGTACTAAAGCATTAGATAGGTGTATCAGTCTGGGTACTAAAGCATTAGATAGGTGTATCAGTCATTAGATAGGGTACTGGGTACCAAAGCATAGATAGGCATCAGGTGTATCAGTCTGGGTACTAAAGCATTAGATAGGTGTATCAGTCTGGGTACTAAAGCATTAGATAGGGTGTGTCAGTCTGGGTACTAAAGCATTAGATAGGTGTATCAGTCTGGGTACTAAAGCATTAGATAGGTGTATCAGTCTGGGTACTAAAAGCAGTCTTAGATAGGTGTATCAGTCTGGGTACTAAAGCATTAGATAGGTGTATCAGTCTGTGTCCTAAAGCATTAGATAGTGTATCAGTCTGGGTACTAAAGCATTAGATAGGTGTATCAGTCTGTGTCCTAAAGCATTAGATAGGTGTATCAGTCTGGGTACTAAAGCATTAGATAGGTGTATCAGTCTGGGTACTAAAGCAATAGATAGGTGTATCAGTCTGTGTCCTCAAATCATCAGTCTGGGTGCCACCTTTCTTCCAACAATTCAGTCAACCAGTCCAGACTTGGAGGAGAATGGGAGAGAATGGGAGATGGGCCCTGTCCAAAAATGCACCATTTTATAACGGCACTCGTATAAGGCCTGGCATATTGAATGTGAACGCATGTACCCTGAAGAGTTCTGAATGTATGTGTTACATGGCCTCAAATCTCCCTCTCTCCTGACAAGTCAACTTGTCAGAAATCACGGGATTCAATAGACGGCATTTTCGACACCCTTGGATTTGAGGCTCCTCCTACCTTTACGTGTACAGCTGGTGGAGGCGTCGCCCACTCTATGTCATTAATGACGGCTGTAGCAGTGCCCTCTGAAAGGCAACCAGAACCAGGGAGTGTTTCTACCACTGATCTCCTCCTGCCCTCCTGGATACATTCCCCAGGGTACTGGGGTGGGGCCGTGGGCGGACGGCTGTGGGGGGAACAAACCAAAAGGATTACAGCACAGACAGGGATTGTCCAATAGGATATCCTCTCTGGGAGACACTAGCCAATGGTATTACGGAGCAGCATAAGGACCAACCAATAGATCCTTCCCAGCCTGCTGCTTTCACACACTGGGGTAGGTACCTGTCTCACCTGTAATACCAACAGACTGGGGGTAGGTACCTGTCTCAGCTGGTGACTACTAACACACTGGGGTAGGTACCTGTCTCACCTGGGGACTACCAACACACTGGGGTAGGTACCTGTCTCACCTGGTGACTACTAACACACTGGGTAGGTTCTGCTCGTCTCAACCTGGAGACTACTAACACACTGGGTAGGTACCTGTCTCACCTGGTGACTACTAACACACTGGGGTAGGTGCCTGTCTCACCTGGTGACTACTAACACACTGGGGTAGGTACCGGTCTCACCTGGTGACTACTAACACACTGGGTTAGGTGCCTGTCTCACCTGGGGGACTACTAACACACTGGGGCAGGTACCTGTCTCACCCCTGACAACTACTAACACACTGGGGTAAGTGACTGTCTTACCTAGGGGACTGCTTACACACACTGGGGTAGGTGTTACAAAGGGCTGTCTTCCAGGTGCCTTCCACATCCAGGTAGACACAGGGCCGGTCTCTGCTGGGCTCAGTCTTGGGCCCACCGGTTCATGCTCAAGGGCCAGCCGTCCATCCACCTGAAGTAGCCGTCGTCTGAAAAACAAACCACTACAGCTGTAGAGTCAGTTGGTAGAGCACGGCGCTCCCAACGTCACTCTCATGGGTTTGATTCCTGCTGGCACCGCCCTGACGCATCTGAACTCCATGTTACATTACAGTACTCCAGCCTTTCCTGACGATCTGAACTCCATGTTACATTTACAGTACACTAGCCTTTCCTGATGATCTGAACTCCATGTTACATTACAGTACTAGCCTTTCCCCAAGCGATCTGAACTCCATGTTATATTACAGTACACTAGCCTTTCCTGACAATCTGAATCCCATGTTATATTACAGTACTATACTATAGTATTACTACAACCAGTCTCTATCACCCCTCAGATACTATAGTATTACTACAACCAGTCTCTATCACCCCTCAGATACTATAGTATTACTGATGTACCAACCAGTCTCTATCACCCCTCAGATACTATAGTATTACTGATGTACCAACCAGTCTCTATCACCCCTCAGATACTATAGTATTACTACAACCAGTCTCTATCACCCCTCAGATACTATAGTATTACTACAACCAGTCTCTATCACCCCTCAGATACTATAGTATTACTACAACCAGTCTCTATCACCCCTCAGATACTATAGTATTACTACAACCAGTCTCTATCACCCCTCAGATACTATAGTATTACTACAACCAGTCTCTATCACCCCTCAGATACTATAGTATTACTGATGTACCAACCAGTCTCTATCACCCCTCAGATACTATAGTATTACTGATATAACAACCAGTCTCTATCACCCCTCAGATACTATAGTAATACTGATGTACCAACCAGTCTCTATCACCCCTCAGATACTATAGTATTACTACAACCAGTCTCTATCACCCCTCAGATACTATAGTATTACTGATGTACCAACCAGTCTCTATCACCCCTCAGATACTATAGTATTACTGTAACCAGTCTCTATCACCCCTCAGATACTATAGTATTACTTATGCTCCATCATGTCTTGAGTATAGATATGTTCCAAGTTTCACCCAGAATCCAACAGTACCAATAACCTGCCTGTTCTGAGGAGGAGCCCGTTGCACCTGAAGAGACAGCTAGTACTGTACCTCATTCCTATTGAGTCCAATCCACAGTGGTGTCTGCAGCTTCAGAGCCTGCAGCTCCAGGTAGGCTACTGACAGTTCATCCAGGGTGCTAGCCAGCTGGCCCTCCTCAGCCTCACACTGCATCCGGGCTTCGGGCCATGTCCTGTTCTGGGGCAGCACCTTGTAGGAGTCGTTGGCCAGCTTCACCCAGCCTCTAGGTAACACTGTCGGTGTCGGGACTGGGATGCCTGAGTCTAGGAGGACAGAGCAACACTTAGTCACATTACAAATCACAGGGCCGAGGATGGAGACAAAAAGGAGGAGGAAGAAGAGGATGAAGAGTAGGGGAGAGAAAGAAGGAGAGAGCGAGAGAAGAGGAGGAGAATGTCTGTTCTCACCAACTTTACGCTGACAGATGAAGCCGTGTGGTTCGTTGCAGGACCTGATTTCCCATTTTCCCAAGATGGAGGAGGAACTGGCCATCACAATACACTGTGAGACAAAGATGATCAATATCGACAACATTCACAGTCACAGACTTAATTCCCTCATATCCTAGAGCTTTGAGCAAAATGTAAGTCTAGCACTTTAAATAATACATTATTAATATGTTATTATATCCGATTTATTGTGTGTAATTCTCATTTTGAATGGTGATAGTTAGTTTAAATTGATCTTACCCGACTAGCCTGAGAGGAAAGCATATCCATGTACCACTACAATTAGAAATGGTATACGTTAGTGGTATTCATTAGAAATTGTTCTAGAGATAAAGTAAACGATGGGGATTTAATCAGTAATGTTTCAGTATAATGTAAGCGATAGGGATTTAGTCAATGTGTTTCAGTATAATATGTATTTAAACATATGTACAGTAGGCCTGTCGGTGTGTATACAAAATGTTTAGCTGGTGAAAGTATACCCCTTGTATTCACATTTTGCTGTTTAAAATTACATTAATTGTTTTGTCAAAAATGTTCAAGCACATTTGGTTGGAAATCTTTGATGGAAGCAATATTCAAACTGTTTCTTCTCATTTTTTCAGCAGATTAAGTCAGGATTGAGACTGGGCCACATTGCTCTTTTTATTGGAAGCCATTCTGGTGTGTCTTTGTACATGTGTGTAATTGGATTTCTTGTCCTAGGATAGTTGAGAATGCTTGTTCCTGGGATAGTGCCGAGGGCTTTCCTTCAGATAGTCCCAGGGCTGCTATCCCTGGGATAGTCCCAGGGCTTTCTTGTCCCTGGGATAGTCCCAGGGCTTTCTTGTTCCTGGGATAGTCCCAGGGTTTCTTGTTCCTGGGATAGTCCCAGGGCTTTCTTGTTCCTGGGATAGTCCCAGGGCTTTCTTGTTCCTGGGATAGTCCCAGGGCTTTCTTGTTCCTGGGATAGTCCCAGGGCTTTCTTGTTCCTGGGATAGTCCCAGGGCTTTCTTGTTCCTGGGATAGTCCCAGGGTATCTTGTCCCTGGGATAGTCCCAGGGCTTTCTTGTCCCTGGGATAGTCCCATGCTATCTTGTTCCTGGGATAGTCCCATGCTTTATTGTCCCTGGATAGTCCCAGGGTTTCTTGTTCCTGGGATAGTCCCAGGGTTTCTTGGTCCCTGGGATAGTCCCAGGGTTTCTTGGTCCCTGGGATAGTCCCAGGGTTTCTTGGTCCCTGGGATAGTCCCAGGGTTTCTTGTTCCTGGGAAAGTCCCAGGGTTTCTTGTCCCAGGGTTTCTTGTTCCTGGGATAATTTTGGTTTCTTGATCCTGGGATGAGTCCCGGGGTTTCTTGGTCCCTGGGATGTCAGGGTTTCTTGGTCCCTGGATAGTCCAGGGTTTCTTGGCCTCCTGGGGATAGTCCCAGAGTTCTCCAGAAGACAGAGGTAATCTTTCCTATTCTTTTTACCTGGGCTCTGCTCATGGCATGTCTTTGATCCTGACACCTTCCCCAAGGGCATTGACCGTAGTCTGGGGTGTTTCCAACAGTATGATCTCTGGGGTGTTTCCAACCCATTATGAACTCTAGGGTGTTTCCAACCAGTATAACGAACTCTGGGAATTGTTTCCAACCAGTATGAACTCTGGGTGTTTCCAGCCAGTATGAACTCTGGGGTGTTTCCAACCAGTATGAACTCTGGGGTGTTTCCAACCAGTATGAACTCTGGGGTGTTTCCAACCAGTATGACTCTGGGGTGTTTCAACCAGTATGATCTCTGGGGTGTTTCCAACCAGTATGATCTCTGGGGTGTTTCCAACCAGTATGAACTCTGGGGTGTTTCCAACCAGTATGATCTCTGGGGTGTTTCCAACCAGTATGAGATCTGGGGTGTTTCCAACCAGTATGAGATCTGGGTGTTTCCAACCAGTATGATCTCTGGGGCAAGCCAGGGGTCAGCTTGTCAACCAGTATGAACTCTGGGGTGTTTCCACCAAGTATGAACTCTGGGGTGTTTCAACCAGTATGAACTCTGGGGTGTTTCCAGACAGTATGAACTCTGGGGTGTTTCCACCAAGTATGAACTCTGGGGTGTTCGAGACAGTCATGACCCTCCTCTGGGGTGCTTCCAGACAGTATGCCCTCTGGGGTGTTTCCAGACAGTATGACTCAGTGTTTCCAGACAGTATGACCTCTGGGGTGTTTCCAGACAGTATGACCTCTGGGTGTCTGACAGTATGACCTCTGGGGTGTTTCCAAATTCTGTATGGCTCCTCTAGTCATTTCCAACCAGTATGATCTCTGGGGTGTTTCCAACCAGTATGATCTCTGGGGTGTTTCCAACCAGTATGATCTCTGGGGTGTTTCCAACCAGTATGATCTCTGGGGTGTTTCCAACCAGTATGATCTCTGGGGTGTTTCCAACCAGTATGATCTCTGGGGTGTTTCCAACCAGTATGATCTCTGGGGTGTTTCCAGACAGTATGATCTCTGGGGTGTTTCCAACCAGTATGAACTCTGGGGTGTTTCCAACCAGTATGATCTCTGGGGTGTTTCCAACCAGTATGATCTCTGGGGTGTTTCCAACCAGTATGATCTCTGGGGTGTTTCCAACCAGTATGATCTCTGGGGTGTTTCCAACCAGTATGATCTCTGGGGTGTTTCCAACCAGTATGATCTCTGGGGTGTTTCCAACCAGTATGATCTCTGGGGTGTTTCCAACCAGTATGATCTCTGGGGTGTTTCCACCAAGTATGATCTCTGGGGTGTTTCCAACCAGTATGATCTCTGGGGTGTTTCCAACCAGTATGAACTCTGGGGTGTTTCCAACCAGTATGACCTCTGGGGTGTTTCCAACCAGTATGATCTCTGGGGTGTTTCCAACCAGTATGATCTCTGGGGTGTTTCCAACCAGTATGATCTCTGGGGTGTTTCCACCAAGTATGAACTCTGGGGTGTTTCTACCAAGTATGATCTCTGGGGTGTTTCCAGACAGTATGACCTCTGGGGTGTTTCCAGACCAGTATGATCTCTGGGGTGTTTCCAGACAGTATGACCTCTGGGGTGTTTCCAGACCAGTATGACCTCTGGGGTGTTTCCAGACAGTATGACCTCTGGGGTGTTTCCAGACAGTATGATCTCTGGGGTGTTTCCAACCAGTATGATCTCTGGGGTGTTTCCAACCAGTATGATCTCTGGGGTGTTTCCAACCAGTATGATCTCTGGGGTGTTTCCAACCAGTATGACCTCTGGGGTGTTTCCAACCAGTATGATCTCTGGGGTGTTTCCAACCAGTATGATCTCTGGGGTGTTTCCAACCAGTATGATCTCTGGGGTGTTTCCAACCAGTATGACCTCTGGGGTGTTTCCAACCAGTATGATCTCTGGGGTGTTTCCAGACAGTATGACCTCTGGGGTGTTTCCAACCAGTATGATCTCTGGGGTGTTTCCAACCAGTATGATCTCTGGGGTGTTTCCAGACAGTATGATCTCTGGGGTGTTGATCTCTGGTGTTTCAACCAGTATGATCTCTGGGGTGTTTCCAACCAGTATGATCTCTGGGGTGTTTCCAACCAGTATGATCTCTGGGGTGTTTCCAACCAGTATGATCTCTGGGGTGTTTCCAACCAGTATGATCTCTGGGGTGTTTCCAACCAAGTATGACCTCTGGGGTGTCTTCCAACCAGTATGATCTCTGGGGTGTTTCCAACCAGTATGACCTCTGGGGTGTTTCCAACCAGTATGATCTCTGGGGTGTTTCCAACCAGTATGATCTCTGGGGTGTTTCCAGACAGTATGACCTCTGGGGTGTTTCCAGACAGTATGACCTCTGGGGTGTTTCCAACCAGTATGATCTCTGGGGTGTTTCCAGACGGTCAGTATGATCTCTGGGGTGTTTCCAACCAGTATGATCTCTGGGGTGTTTCCAACCAGTATGACCTCTGGGGTGTTTCCAACCAGTATGACCTCTGGGGTGTTTCCAACCAGTATGATCTCTGGGGTGTTTCCAACCAGTATGACCTCTGGGGTGTTTCCAGCCAGTATGACCTCTGGGGTGTTTCCAACCAGTATGATCTCTGGGGTGTTTCCAGACAGTATGACCTCTGGGGTGTTTCCAGACAGTATGACCTCTGGGGTGTTTCCAACCAGTATGACCTCTGGGGTGTTTCCAACAGTATGATCTCTGGGGTGTTTCCAACCAGTATGATCTCTGGGGTGTTTCCAACCAGTATGACCTCTGGGGTGTTTCCAACCAGTATGACCTCTGGGGTGTTTCCAACCAGTATGATCTCTGGGGTGTTTCCAACCAGTATGACCTCTGGGGTGTTTCCAGACAGTATGACCTCTGGGGTGTTTCCAACAGTGACCTCTGGGTGTTTCCCAGTATGATCTCTGGGGTGTTTCCAACCAGTATGATCTCTGGGGTGTTTCCAGCCAGTATGACCTCTGGGGTGTTTCCAACCAGTATGACCTCTGGGGTGTTTCCAACCAGTATGAC
>NW_025751414.1:5000-15421 GCF_021184085.1 Oncorhynchus gorbuscha
AGGGAAACCTGGAGAGAACAGATAAACACAGGAAATGGAAACCAGTAGAGAACAGATAAACACAGGAAACGGAAACCAGTAGAGAACAGATAAACACAGGAAATGGAAACCAGTAGAGAACAGATAAACACAGGAAAGGGAAACCAGTAGAGAACAGATAAACACAGGAAATGGAAACCAGTAGAGAACAGATAAACACAGGAAACCAGTAGAGAACAGATAAACACAGGAAATGGAAACCAGTAGAGAACAGATAAACACAGGAAACCAGTAGAGAACAGATAAACACAGGAAACCAGTAGAGAACAGATAAACACAGGAAACCAGTAGAGAACAGATAAACACAGGAAGGAAACCAGTAGAGAACAGATAAACACAGGAAACCAGTAGAGAACAGATAAACACAGGAAAGGGAAACCAGTAGAGAACAGATAAACACAGGAAACCAGTAGAGAACAGATAAACACAGGAAAGGGAAACCAGTAGAGAACAGATAAACACAGGAAACCAGTAGAGAACAGATAAACACAGGAAATGGAAACCAGTAGAGAACAGATAAACACAGGAAATGGAAACCAGTAGAGAACAGATAAACACAGGAAATGGAAACCAGTAGAGAACAGATAAACACAGGAAAGGGAAACCAGTAGAGAACAGATAAACACAGGAAATGGAAACCAGTAGAGAACAGATAAACACAGGAAAGGGAAACCAGTAGAGAACAGATAAACACAGGAAACCAGTAGAGAACAGATAAACACAGGAAACCAGTAGAGAACAGATAAACACAGGAAATGGAAACCAGTAGAGAACAGATAAACACAGGAAAGGGAAACCAGTAGAGAACAGATAAACACAGGAAATGGAAACCAGTAGAGAACAGATAAACACAGGAAAGGGAAACCAGTAGAGAACAGATAGACGTTCAGGTATTTTTATTTGAACTATATACCTTTTTTAAGGTTGTTTCTTGCTTATTGAGAGAGAGAGAGAGAGAGAGAGAGAGAGAGAGAGAGAGAGAGAGAGAGAGAGAGAGAGAGAGAGAGAGAGAGAGAGAGAGAGGAGAGAGAGAGAGAGAGAGAGAGAGAGAGAGAGAGAGAGAGAGAGAGAGAGAGAGAGAGAGAGAGAGAGAGAGAGAGAGAGAGAGAGAGAGAGAGAGAGAGAGAGAGAGAGAGAGAGAGAGAGAGAGAGAGAGAGAGAGAGAGCGTCTCGATCTGTGGGGTGTGGCTTTTACTCATTTCAATAAATATGCTAATCTTCTTCCAAAATAACAAATGATGCAGCCTAGCTGCTGTGGGTGACAGTATCCCCAGTCTGATCATCATGCTTCATTATCATCACACAGGGAGGAAAGATGGATGTGTATGTGTGAGGATTAATATACAGCATTCTAGATAATTGGACTGGGGGGGGAAGCTAACAACAGTTGCTGATGGGGAAATGATTCTTCACACGTCACATTTCTGTTACAGTCGGATGGCGAAATCATTCTTCAGCAAAAAACATTGTGTTCCTGTGACAGTAGTTTAGTTATGTTGACAGATATTGTATTCCTGTGACAGTAGTTTAGTTATGTTGACAGATATTGTATTCCTGTGACAGTAGTTTAGTTATGTTGACAGATATTGTATTCCTGTGACAGTAGTTTAGTTATGTTGACAGATATTGTATTCCTGTGACAGTAGTTATGTTGACAGATATTGTGTTCCTGTGACAGTAGTTTAGTTGTGTTGACAGATATTGTGTTCCTGTGACAGTAGTTTAGTTGTGTTGACAGATATTGTGTTCCTGTGACAGTAGTTTAGTTGTGTTGACAGATATTGTGTTCCTGTGACAGTAGTTTAGTTATGTTGACAGACATTGTATTCCTGTGACAGTAGTTTAGTTGTGTTGACATATATTGTGTTCCTGTGACAGTAGTTTAGTTATGTTGACAGATATTGTATTCCTGTGACAGTAGTTGTGTTGACAGATATTGTATTCCTGTGACAGTAGTTGTGTTGACAGATATTGTATTCCTGTGACAGTAGTTTAGTTGCCACAGAGGTGATGATGATCTAGTAGCCTGGAATCCCAAACAGATATTCTCTTTAGTAGGGGTGAAACTGAGCATTATATTCAGAAGCCAGGCTAGGTAATAATTAGTCATAATAAATAAGACATCACTCTTACCCCCACCCCCCCCACACCGTGTAGTCAGCTGAACAATGTTCTGTGTTTCTGCTTATAGTTTCCAACATGTTGGAAGGCTGTTAGTTTGTCTATAATTAGAAACATGTAACTTCTATTCTATCGTTAAATGTTACCCTAAAACAGGGGTTTCGCCCAAACTCGGTCCTGGGGCCCTCCCTGGGGCGAAACGGTCCTGGGGTCAAGTTTTATTTTTTGTTGTAGAACTTCACAGCTGAATTGAAATAATCAGAGTTTGATGATTATTGGAATCACCTGTGTAGTGCTCGGTAAAAACCTAAATGTGTACCCGGTGGGGGCCCAGGCCCAAGTTTGGGAAACACTGCCCAAGAAGACTAAACAACCCCACCAGAATAATGTCGATAGAATGAATCAATCTAGTTGACATCGGTATAGTTCGTTCTCTCTTTCATCTCTGCTTCTTCTCGCAACAAAGAGGTTTAGAATCGGCGAGAAAAAATGCAATAAAAAAATATATATATTTGGAAATATTTTCAGTTCAGTTTGACCAGTTTTAAGGAAATTAAAAGCTGTTAAAACGACCCAACGTGTTTTTTTTATAAGATTACAGTTTGGCTTGGATGCAGAGTGCATATTACAGTTTGGCTTGGATGCAGAGTGCATATTTGTGACCGACCAGCTCGATTTGGTCTTAATGTAGCAACATTTTTAATGGTGTTTTTTTTACATTGGATAAAAGTAAAGACTCAGATCAAGAAAATTGTATATCATATACTGCAGTTGAGGAACAATGGGAAAGTAATTCTGCTTTGAAAGTTGATAAACTTGTAAACTCACTTTTGAGAAAATGGCACTTGAATGTTTTGGTACCTACTGGAAAACTCTTCTTTGTCTCCACCCATTCAGCATCGTTCCCACAGTCTCATTAGCCCCATCCATTCATTAGCATCATTCAGTCTCATTAGCTCCGCCCCATTCAGCATCGTTCACACAGTCTCATTACACAGTCTCATTAGCCCCACCCATTCAGCATCGTCTCATTAGCCCCACCCATTCAGTCTCATTAGCCCCACCCATTCAGCATCGTTCACACAGTCTCATTAGCCCCACCCATCTCTTTAAGGATTCCCATATGAGGCCGTGTACTAAACCACCAAAGAGTTCAAGACTAAAGGCTGGTTTATACAACAGGTGTGTTTGTCAATTTAATCTGGAGTGCCAGAGTGTGCTCTGGGTGTTTGTAAATTCAGAGCGTTGTCAGATTGGTTCGTAAATTCAGAGCGTTGTCAGATTGGTTCGTAAATTCAGAGCGTTGTCAGATTGTTTTGTAAATTCAAAGCGTTGTAAGATTGGTTCGTAAATTCAGAGCGTTGTCAGATTGGTTCGTAAATTCAGAGCGTTGTCAGATTGGTTCGTAAATTCAGAGCGTTGTCAGATTGGTTTGTAAATTCAGAGCGTTGTCAGATTGGTTTGTAAATTCAGAGCGTTGTCAGATTGGTTTGTAAAGCGTTTCAGAGCGTTGTCAGATTGGTTGTAAATTCAGAGCGTTGTTTGTAAATTCAGAGCGTTGGTTTTGTAAATTCAGAGCGTTGTCAGATTGGTTCGTAAATTGGTCAGATTGGTTCGTAAATTCAGAGCGTTGTCAGATTGGTTCGTAAATTCAGAGCGTTGTCAGATTGGTTTGTAAATTCAGAGCGTTGTCAGATTGGTTCGTAAATTCAGAGCGTTGTCAGATTGGTTTGTAAATTCAGAGCGTTGTCAGAGCGTATTCAGATGTCAGAGTAAATTGTTGTCAGATTGGTTTGTAAATTCAGAGCGTTGTCAGATTGGTTCGTAAATTCAGAGTGTTGTCAGATTGGTTTGTAAGCGTTGTCAGAGCGTTGTTCAGATTGGTTCGTAAATTCAGAGCAGAGCGTTGTCAGATTGGTTCGTAAATTCAGAGCGTTTGTCAGATTGGTTTGTAAATTCAGACTTAGATTGGTTCGAATTCAGAGCGTTGTCAGATTTCTCAAATCCAGAGCGTTGTCAGATTGGTTTGTAAATTCAGAGCGTTAGATTGTCAAATTCAGAGCGTGCTCAGAGCGTTTCTCACTTGGAGCGTTCAGCGCGCACTCTGACACTCTGGCGGAGGAGTCTGGTTGATCCGAGCGCTCTGACCTCACAACAGTCATGCACCCACGCTAACTGGCTAACGTTGGCTAGCTACTTCCAGACACAAATAGGAGAACATATAACAAAGACCATTTTACTCACCATAGCAGAGCTGGTTAGGCTGTTTATATGTTATCCAGAGCGTTAGTGACTAACTGCTGCTGGCAACAATTTAATTAGGCTTTATTTTTATTTTTACAATGTTTACAGACAACGGTCATATTCAACGGGTATTGAGCATTTGTAAAATTCATCAGTTATTCTACTTATTTTACTCGCCCTTGCAGAGCTTTGTTAGGCTGTTTTCATGTTACCTTTGCTGACTGTATCTGTGCTGCTGGCAACAATTTACCACTCAGACGAGAGTGTTCTGAAATCGGAGTAGATCGCCAGGGCAAATTTACCAGCTACGTCTATCAACAGTTGTCCTAGTGACATCATGAACAGTCTATTGAAATAGTTACTTGCATAGTGGAGTCTTTTGTTTCGACATGTAGCAAACTAAACAATGAACCATAATCCCAACTCATAATGTTACTACCCTTCATGAATCTGCAGGTAGCTAACCACCAGGTTCAATGTTAGCTAGCTAACATTGGGCTTTAAATAGCAATGCAAATGGCTCTGAGATAAAATTATATTACTACACAGATCGTACATGTAACACAGATCAGCTAACGCGAACTAGTTAACAGTACACTTTAACTTGAAATTAAAATGACTTTCTGACTAAATTAGAAATGTGTAATATCTGAAAATGTAGTTTGTCTAGACTATCTTACCTGTATACATGGATGGGACACTTCTCCCTCTCTGTCTCTGATGCCATGGTTGCCCTTAGTTTGAAGATGTAATCCAGAGACAGGTGTTTTATACAACAGCGTGTTTTTGACTCCCGTCTGCATATTTGCAATCAAACGCCAGTATTTTCTCCATCTCCTTAGCTATCATACTCTAATTCCACTGATTTTTAAAACTCGGTCCTCCAGAAAGTGGAGAGCAACACTTATGCCGTGCTACTACGTGATATCTTTTAAAAAAAAGCTGTGTTTGAAAGGATCAACTACACATACTGAAGCATGCTACATGGCAGGCCAATCCAAACTCATCTCTCAGCATGTCCAGCCCACTCATTATCTCAGCCAATCATGGCAAGCGGGAAGGTTGCTGACTTTTTCCATGGCTAAACCAACTGGTCTCGTAATTTAACAATTGTATTCGTCTCTACAGAGTGGGGTTCAAGTTTGTTATTAAGGCACATGAAAGTTCACATGTTCCAGAAGGCATTTTGATTTTAAAAAACTGTATGCTCAAATGGCTCTCCTGTGAAGTAGTGATGCGCGACATACACCTAGTTTCCTGAAACGAGTCATATTTGTGGTTGAAATACGATCAGTTTTTATAACGCTGATAAACATAGCACATTTACAGACGGTCCTTAACTGTGGTTGAAATAAGATCCGTTTTTATGAAGCTGATAAGCATAGCACATTTACAGACTTTTATAATGCTGATAAAGATAGCACATTTACAGACGGTCCCCTAACTGTGGTTGAAATACGATCAGCTTTTATAATGCTGATAAAGATAGCACATTTACAGACGGGTCCCTAACTGTATGGTTGAAATGAGATCCGATTTTATACCGCTGATAAAGATAGCACATTTACAGACTTTATAATGCTGATAAAGATAGCACATTTACAGACGGTCCCCTAACTGTGGTTATACGATCAGCTTTTTCATGCGGTCCCTAACTGAGGCGTTCATTCTCTGAAGATGCTGAAAGAAGAAATATGTTCCTGATTCAAAATGTTTAATTTAATGTATAAAATTCTTTAATAAAATTGCTTAATTATATTATATTTAGACTATGTGAGAGGTTATAGACTATGCAGAGGTTATAGACTATGTGAGAGGTTATAGACTATGTGAGGGTTGCAAGGCCTTATTGAGAGGTTGCATGGGACTATGAGAGGTTATAGACTATGTGAGAGGTTATAGACTATAGACTGTAGAGGTTATAGACTATGTGAGAGGTTATAGACTATGTGAGAGGTTATAGACTATGTGAGAGGTTATGTGAGAGGTTATAGACTATGTGAGAGGTTATAGACTATGTCAGGGTTGGAGCTATGTCAGAGGTTATAGACTATGTCAGAGGTTATAGACTATGTGAGAGGTTATAGACTATGTGAGAGGTTATAGACTATGTGAGGGTTATAGACTGTGAGAGGTTATAGACTGTGAGAGGGTTATGGAAGCTATGTCAGAGGTTATAGGAGCTATGTGAGAGGTTATAGAACGATGTGAGGGGTTATAGACTATGTGAGAGGTTATAGACTATGTGAGAGGTTATAGACTATGTGAGAGGTTATAGACTATGTCAGAGGTTATAGACTATGTGAGAGGTTATAGACTATGTTGGAGCAGAGGTTATAGACTATGTGAGAGGTTATAGACTATGTCAGAGGTTATAGACTATGTCAGAGGTTATAGACCAACAGTCAGTGTCAGATTTCAGGCTGCTATTCTATTGTAACCCATTAGAACTTTTACCTTGCCAGGCCATTTTTGAAGTCCCCTTCTCATGACTGTCTAATTTCTAATTCGCCTCACAATCATCACATCGTAATATAGCCCGGTCAGTCTGCTGTCATCCTCTTGCACCTCATCACTAAATCTTTCCAGACATTAGACTGCTCTTTCCGGCTGGCCTCTTTATTTTCAACTCTCCATATCACCATTTTTTCAGAGCGTTGTCAGATTGGTTCGTAAAGCGTTTCAGAGCGTTGTCAGATTGATTTGGTAAATTCAGAGCGTTGTCTCTCTATTGAATTGAACTCTGACATTGTCTCCCTCTCCTTGTTTAGTTGTTTTTTGCCCTCAGTGGACATGAACTTTTTTTCTGTCCCAAGTTCTCAAAAGCATTTGGGCAATTCTATTTGTCTACGGTTAGGCCCTAAAGCTTGAAACCCCTTAGCCACATAAAATATAATGAGCGAAAAAACACTCAGTGGGCTTTTAGATGTGGTGCAGATTTTTGGAGGATTTTTCAAGCTGTTGTTTTCTGTTTTATTCTAACCAACATCCTGTTTTATTAACCAACCAACCATCTGTTTTTATTCAACACTCCTAAACCAACCATCCTGTTTTATTCAACACTCCTAACCAACCATCCTGTTTTATTCAACACTCTAACCAACCATCCTGTTTTATTCAACACTCCTAAACCAACCATCCTGTTTTATTCAACCACATCCTGTTTTATTAAACCAACCATCCCTGTTTTATTCAACACTCCTAACCAACCATCCTGTTTTATTCAACACTCTAACCCAACCATCTTGTTTATTAAACCAACCATCCTGTTTTATTCAACACTCTAACCAACCATCTGTTTTATTCAACACTCTAACCAACCATCCTGTTTTATTCAACACATCCTAAACCAACCATCCTTTTTTATTCAACACTCCTAACCAACCATCCTGTTTTATTCAACACTCTAACCAACCATCCTGTTTTATTCAACACTCTAAAACCAACCATCCTGTTTTATTCAACACTCTAACCAACCATCCTGTTTTATTCAACACACTCTAACCAACCATCCTGTTTATTCAACACTCCTAACCAACCATCCTGTTTTATTCAACACACTTTCAACACTCTAAACCAACCATCCTGTTTATTCAACACTCCTAACCAACCATCCTGTTTTATTCAACACTCCTAACCAACCATCCTGTTTTATTCAACACTCTAACCAACCATCCTGTTTTTATTCAACACTCCTAACCCAACCATCCTGTTTTTATTCAACACTCCCTAACCAACCATCCTGTTTTAACTCCTTAACCATCCTGTTTTATTCAACACTCCTAAACCAACCATCCTGTTTTATTCAACACTCCCTAAACCAACCATCTGTTTTATTCAACACTCTAACCAACCATCCCTGTTTTATTCAACACTCTAAACCAACCATCCTGTTTTATTCAACCACCATCAATAAACCAACCATCTGTTTTATTCAACACTCTAAACCAACCATCCTGTTTTATTCAACACTCCTAACCAACCATCTAACCAACCATCCCTGTTTTATTCTTACTCTAACCAACCATCCTGTTTTATTCAACACTCTCTAACCAACCATCCTAACGGCCTTCATCACGCAATATTCATGACCTGAAACCCACCCGCAACCACAGATATTTTGTATTTTTTATTTGACCTTTAATTAACCAGGCAAGTCAGTTAAGAACACATTCTTATTTTAAATGACGGCACCAGGAACAGTAAGGTTGTTAACTGGTCTAGGATCAGTGGGTTAACTGGTCTAGGAACAGTGGGTTAACTGGTCTAGGAACAGTGGGTTAACTGGTCTAGGAACATTGGGTTAACTGGCCGGAGACAGTGGGTTAACTGGTCTAGGAACAGTGGGTTAACTGAAGAAATCTCTAGGAACAGTGGGTTAACTGGTCTAGGAACAGTGGGTTAACTGGCCTAGGAACAGTGGGTTAACTGAATGCTAGGAACAGTGGGTTAACTGGTCTAGGATCAGTGGGTTAACTGGTCTAGGAACAGTGGGTTAACTGGTCTAGGATCAGTGGGTTAACTGGCCTAGGATCAGTGGGTTAACTGGTCTAGGAACAGTGGGTTAACTGGTCTAGGAACAGTGGGTTAACTGGTCTAGGAACAGTGGGTTAACTGGTCTAGGAACAGTGGGTTAACTGGTCTAGGAACAGTGGGTTAACTGGTCTAGGAACAGTGGGTTAACTGGTCTAGGAACAGTGGGTTAACTGGTCTAGGAACAGTGGGTTAACTGGTCTAGGAACAGTGGGTTAACTGGTCTAGGAACAGTGGGTTAACTGGTCTAGGAACAGTGGGTTAACTGGTCTAGGAACAGTGGGTTAAATGGCCTAGGAACAGTGGGTTAACTGGTCTAGGAACAGTGGGTTAACTGGTCTAGGAACAGTGGGTTAACTGGTCTAGGAACAGTGGGTTAACTGGTCTAGGAACAGTGGGTTAACTGGTCTAGGAACAGTGGGTTAACTGGTCTGGAACAGTGGGTTAACTGTTCTAGGAACAGTGGGTTAACTGGTCTGGAACAGTGGGGTTAACTGCCTGTTCAGGGGCAGAGCGACAGATTGGTACCTTGTCAGCTCGGGGGTTTGAACTCCGCAACCTTCCAGCTACTAGTCCAACGCTCTTAAACATAGGCTGCCCTGAGTCAACCTGCGCGTCACTAACACACTAGGGGCTATTCCTCCGGGATACCACCCAGAGTGTCCAAATGTCCCCCTGTTACCTCTGGTCAAAACTAGAGCCCTATAAAAGGGAACGTTGTGCTACATGGAAGGAAGCTAGACGGTATTCCCCCAGGACTGTTACTGTAGTGTCTGTCACAGTGCAGTGCTTTGCTAAAGAAGGATAACTCTCTCTCTCACACACACACACACTGCTCTGCATGGATAACCCTTACTTACTGAGGAGAGAGACACGTCTGTCACACATCCTGATGATATCAAACATCTACTCTCGGAAATATGCATGAGTTCTGCAGAGAGAGGAGAGGAGGGATGGAGGGGAGGGAGGCGGAGAGAGGGAGGGGAGAGAGGAGGAGGAGAGAGAGAGAGGAGGGAGAGAGGAGGGAGGAGAGGAGGAGGAGAGAGAGGAGGAGGAGAGGAGGAGAGAGGAGGAGAGAGGGAGAGAGGAGGGATGGAGGGAGCGAGGGGAGGGAGAGAGGAGGGATGGAGGGCGGGAGGCGGAGAGAGGAGGAGAGAGGGAGGGAGAGGGAGGGAGGAGAGAGGAGGAGAGAGGAGGAGAGAGGAGGAGAGAGAGGAGAGGAGGGATGGAGGGCAGGAGGCAGAGAGCGTGCAGATTGGGATCAGACAGAAAAAGGAGGGAGAGGTAGAATATAAAAATGAGACAAAAAGCTACAGGAAAGAAAACCAGAGACCCAGGAGAGAGGAGGAGAGAGGAGGAGAGAGGAGGAGAGAGGGAGGAGAGAGGAGGAGAGAGGAGGAGGAGGGAGAGAGAGAGAGAGAGGAGAGAGAGAGGAGGAGAGAGGAGGAGAGAGGAGAGAGAGAGGAGGAGAGAGGAGGAGGAGA
>NW_025751415.1:2500-15420 GCF_021184085.1 Oncorhynchus gorbuscha
TGATGTCGTTGATCGTTATGGGGTATTGTGATGTGGGGTATTGTGATGTCGATATGGGGTATTGTGATGTCGTTATGGGGTATTGTGATGTGATGTCGTTATGGGGTAATGTGATGTGTTATGGGGTATTGTGATGTCGTTGTGGGGTAATGTGATGTCATGGGGAATGGGGTAATGTGTGTAGATTTGATGAGGAACATTATTTAAATCCATTTTAGAATAAGGCTGTAATGTAACAAAATGTAGAAAAGGTGAAAGGGGTCTGAATACTTCCTGAATGCCCTGATATATACACTGACTGGACAAAATATATGAACACCTGCAGTTTCCATGACAGACTGACCAGGTGAATCCAGGTGAAAGATATGATCCCTCATGAGGCTGATGTCACTGATATACAGCCAACTGCACCATATTGAGGTACATAGACTCATATTGAGGCTGATATACAGCCAACTGCAGCGTACATAGACTCATATTGAGGCTGATATACAGCCAACTGCAGCGTACATAGACTCATATTGAGGCTGATATACAGCCAACTGCAGCGTACATAGACTCATATTGAGGCTGATATACAGCCAACTGCAGCGTACATAGACTCATATTGAGGCTGATATACAGCCAACTGCAGCGTACATAGACTCATATTGAGGCTGATATACAGCCAACTGCAGCGTACATAGACTCATATTGAGGCTGATATACAGCCAACTGCAGCGTACATAGACTCATATTGAGGCTGATATACAGCCAACTGCACCGTACATAGACTCATATTGAGGCTGATATACAGCCAACTGCACCGTACATAGACTCATATTGAGGCTGATATACAGCCAACTGCACCGTACATAGACTCATATTGAGGCTGATATACAGCCAACTGCAGCGTACATAGACTCATATTGAGGCTGATATACAGCCAACTGCACCCTACATAGACTCATATTGAGGCTGATATACAGCCAACTGCACCCTACATAGACTCAGATTGAGGCTGATATACAGCCAACTGCACCCTACATAGACTCAGATTGAGGCTGATATACAGCCAACTGCACCGTACATAGACTCATATTGAGGCTGATATACAGCCAACTGCACAGTACATAGACTCATATTGAGGCTGATATACAGCCAACTGCACCGTACATAGACTCATATTGAGGCTGATATACAGCCAACTGCACCGTACATAGACTCATATTGAGGCTGATATACAGCCAACTGCACCGTACATAGACTCATATTGAGGCTGATATACAGCCAACTGCACCGTACATAGACTCATATTGAGGCTGATATACAGCCAACTGCACCGTACATAGACTCATATTGAGGCTGATATACAGCCAACTGCACCGTACATAGACTCATATTGAGGCTGATATACAGCCAACTGCACCGTACATAGACTCATATTGAGGCTGATATACAGCCAACTGCACCATTGAGGTGAGCAGACAGCCAACTGCACATAGACTCATATTGAGGCTGATATACAGCCAACTGCACCGTACATAGACTCATATTGAGGCTGATATACAGCCAACTGCACCGTACATAGACTCATATTGAGGCTGATATACAGCCAACTGTAAGACCAATGGAGTATCAAGTTGGTACCGTTAGGTACAGCTCTAGGATCAGCTTACACTCCCCAAACCCCTCATCCAGGTAGAAGTTGGTACCGTTAGGTACAGCTCTAGGATCAGCTTACACTCCCCAAACCCTCAGGGAGGAAGAGCAACAGTAACCATAGAGATGGAGTTGCTGTGAAACCAGAGGTGGAAACCAACTTGGTGCATCAAGGCTCTCTGTAGCTCAGTTGGTAGAGCATGGCGCTTGTAACGCCAGGGTAGTGGGTTCGATTCCCGGGACCACCCATACGTAGAATGTATGCACACATGACTGTAAGTCGCTTTGGATAAAAGCGTCTGCTAAATGGCATATATTATTATTATTATTATTATTATCAGTGGTGCTTCCCTCTGCTGGCTGGTCAGAGTGGCGTTCAGCCTGGGAAAGCGTTCAGCGCAGCATCAGGCCGCCCTCATAACTCACTGTGTTAATGTACTGCTCTGAGCCCCAACCAGCCTCTATACTGAGCTCAGAGAGGCCCTGCGTTATGAAACGCTACACACACAGATTTATGTTCTGTTTTCCTGTCTCTCTCTCTCTCTCTCTTCACCTCTTCCTTCTTCCTTCCTTTGTTACTTCTCTCTCTTTCTGTCTTGTATCTCTCTCTCTCTCTTCACCTCTTTCTGTCTCGTATCTCTCTCTCCCTTTCTCTCTTCACCTCTTGTGTCTCTCTTTCGGTTTTGTGTCTCGTATCTCTCTCCCTCTTCTCTTTCTCTGGCCTCCTTCCTCATTATCTCTCTCTCCCTCTTCTCTTTCTCTGGCCTCCTTCCTCATTATCTCTCTCTCCCTCTTCTCTTTCCTCTACTACTCTGTCGTTACTAAGTATCTGTGGTGAAACCAGAACCCTGAAATGGGTCAGTGAGAAGACTGTTCCTGTGCCGATTTATGCTTTTCAATATTCTCATGGACGCCCAAAGCACAGCGTTGATTTGACACACACACACACACACACACACACACACACACACACACACACACACACACACACACACACACACACACACACACACACACACACACACACACACACACACACACACACACACACACACACACACACACACACACACACACACACACACACACACACACACACACACACACACACGCAATGGCTGGATTCCTCTTTCTCTTCGTCTCCATTTTCAGCTAAAACAGATTCTGTCAGAATTGAATCTGGTTTGAGGTGAAGAGGTCACATCTTCAACAAATAAATCTCTGGGAGTTTCTAGGAACCTGATAGACTGTGGCTGCGCTCCAAATGGTAGACTATTCCCTATATAGTGCACTACTTTAGACCAGAGTCCTATTCCCTATATAGTGCACTACTTTAGACCAGAGCCCTATTCCCTATATAGTACACTACTATAGACCAGAGCCCTATTCCCTATATAGTACACTACTTTAGACCAGAGCCCTATTCCTATATAGTACACTACTTTGGAAGAGAGGCCTATTCCCTATATAGTACACTACTTTAGACCAGAGCCCTATTCCCTATATAGTACACTACTTTAGACCAGAGCCCTATTCCCTATATAGTACACCACTTTAGACCAGAGCCCTATTCCCTATATAGTACACTACAGACCAGAGCCCTATTCCCTATATAGTGCACTACTATGAGACCAGAGCCCTATTCCCTATATAGTGCACTACTTTAGATCAGAGCCCTATTCCATATATAGTGCACTACTTTAGATCAGGACCCTATTCCCTATATAATGCACTACTATTCCCTATATAGTACACTACTTTAGACCAGGGCCCTATTCCTATATAGTACACTACTTTAGACCAGGACCCATAGGGAATAGGAGGCCATTTGGGACAGTTCTGGCATGTTAAATGAAAAGCCAAATAACACCTCCCATGTGGTGGAGGGTAACACCAGGCTAGAGGTACGCGAGGCCACCACGTGTGCCCCAGGAGGAGAGCCCTGCACTGGGGAAAGGAGACAGGAGAGCTGCCTGTCTGCCTGGGGCCTCTGGGGGGGGGTCTCCTCTCTCTGTTCCACACAGACAAATACAGAAGAGTACATTCATAAACTGAGCAGAGTGGTGTGGAGATAACAGGACTGTAGTCAGAGAGACCAGAGTGGTGTGGAGATAACAGGACTGTAGTCAAGAGAGACCAGAGTGGTGTGGAGATAACAGGACTGTAGTCAGAGACCAGAGTGGTGTGGAGATAACAGGACTGTAGTCAGAGAGACCAGAGTGGTGTGGAGATAACAGGACTGTAGTCAGAGAGACCAGAGTGGTGTGGAGATAACAGGACTGTAGTCAGAGAGACCAGAGTGGTGTGGAGATAACAGGACTGTAGTCAGAGAACAGAGTGGTGTGGAGATAACATTACTGTAGTCAGAGACCAGAGTGATGTGGAGATAACAGGACTGTAGTCAGAGAGACCAGAGTGATGTGGAGATAACAGGACTGTAGTCAGAGACCAGAGTGGTGTGGAGATAACAGGACTGTAGTCAGAGACCAGAGTGGTGTGGAGATAACAGGACTGTAGTCAGAGACCAGAGTGGTGTGGAGATAACAGGACTGTAGTCAGAGACCAGAGTGATGTGGAGATAACAGGACTGTAGTCAGAGACCAGAGTGGTGTGGAGATAACAGGACTGTAGTCAGAGACCAGAGTGGTGTGGAGATAACAGGACTGTAGTCAGAGAGACCAGAGTGGTGTGGAGATAACAGGACTGTAGTCAGAGACCAGAGTGGTGTGGAGATAACAGGACTGTAGTCAGAGAGACCAGAGTGGTGTGGAGATAACAGGACTGTAGTCAGAGACCAGAGTGGTGTGGAGATAACAGGACTGTAGTCAGAGAGACCAGAGTGGTGTGGAGATAACAGGACTATAGTCAGAGACCAGAGTGGTGTGGAGATAACAGGACTGTAGTCAGAGACCAGAGTGGTGTGGAGATAACATTACTGTAGTCAGAGACCAGAGTAGATAACTTCCACCCTTTCCACCGTTCTCCCATCCCACTATGCCTAACTAAAGGGATTATGCTGACACACACACACACACACACACACACACACACACACACACACACACACACACACACACACACACACACACACACACACACACACACACACACACACACACACACACACACACACACACACACACACACACACACCGCTGAGAGGAGTCAGTGTAACTCACCAGAGAGAGCAGGTAGATAGAGGGAGAGGTACAGTAGTTATAACCAGTCAGTAACCTGCTATCACTATCTCTCTGCCCTCACTGTGCTATCACCATCTCTCTGCCCTCACTGTGCTATCACTATCTCTCTGCCCTCACTGTGCTATCACCATCTCTCTGCCCTCACTGTGCTATCACCATCTCTCTGCCCTCACTGTGCTATCACTATCTCTCTGCCCTCACTGTGCTGTCACTATCTCTCTGCCCTCACTGTGCTGTCACTATCTCTCCGCCCTCACTGTGCTATCACCATCTCTCTCCCCTCACTGTGCTGTCACTATCTCTCTCCCCTCACTGTGCTGTCACTATCTATCTGCCCTCACTGTGCTATCACTATCTCTCTCCCCTCACTGTGCTGTCACTATCTCTCTCCCCTCACTGTGCTGTCACTATCTCTCCCCTCACTGTGCTGTCACTATCTCTCCCCTCACTGTGCTATCACCATGTCTCTCCCCTCACTGTGCTATCACCATGTCTCTCCCCTCACTGTGCTATCACCATCTCTCTCCCCTCACTGTGCTATCACAATCTCTCCCCTCACTGTGCTAGTGTACACTGGGCTGAGCTAAGCTATTGGCTGGTTGTAATTCCTGACCCCTGCTCTGTAGCATAGCTATTACCACAACCTACTGCTCAATATCACTAGACATCATGTTTCTCTGATAGACAGACAGAAGTGGAGGAGTGGAAATGAGAGGGGAGGAGAGAGGATGTGAGGGGAGGAGAGAGGAGGGGAGGGGAGGAGGAGAGAGGAGGGAAGCGGAGGAGAGAGGATGTGAGGGGAGGGGAGAGGAGGAGAGAGGATGTGAGGGGGAGGAGAGGAGGAGAGAGGATGTGAGGGGAGGAGAGGAGGAGAGAGGATGTGAGGGGAGGAGAGAGGAGGGGAGGGAAGGAGGGAGAGAATGTGAGGGGAGGAGAGAGGAGGGAGGGAAGGAGGAGAGAGGAGGGAAGCGGAGGAGAGAGGAGGAGAGAGGATGTGAAGGTAGGGAAGAGGAGGAGAGAGGATGTGAGGGGAGGGGAGGGGAGGAGAGAGGAGGAGAGACAGCGTAGTGGTAACATCTGTGCCATAATGAGACACACTAGGTATCCTTAGCTGCACCACTGTGGGCATTCTCAGGATAGTTCATTTGGTTTTATAATGATGGTTTTATAATGATGGTTTTATAATGATGGTTTTATAATAATTCATTTGCATTCATATTATTCACAGGTTTGTGAAGAGAAAGGAGGAGGTGGGAAGGTGTTCATTTGACACACACACACACTGAGGCCCCCTAAGGCTAAGCCTTCCCACTAAAGCGGTGGGGATTCTGATGCTCTCATCTCTCAGTGGGAACACTTACAAAATGACTCACCGCCCTCCCATACACCTCCCACTGTACCCCACCATCTATGTACCTTACTGTCCTGTACCTTACTGTCCTGTATCTTACTGTCCTGTATCTTACTGTCCTGTACCTTATAGTCCTGTATCTTACTGTCCTGTACCTTATAGTCCTGTATCTTACTGTCCTGTATCTTACTGTCCTGTACCTTATAGTCCTGTATCTTACTGTCCTGTACCTTATAGTCCTGTATCTTACTGTCCTGTACCTTATAGTCCTGTACCTTACTGTCCTGTATCTTACTGTCCTGTATCTTACTGTCCTGTACCTTATAGTCCTGTATCTTACTGTCCTGTATCTTACTGTCCTGTACCTTATAGTCCTGTATCTTACTGTCCTGTACCATCTAGTCCTGTATCTTACTGTCCTGTATCTTACTGTCCTGTACCTTATAGTCATGTATCTTACTGTTCTGAATCTTACTGTCCTGTACCTTACTGTCCTGTATCTTACTGTCCTATATCTTACTGTCCTATATCTTACTGTCCTGTACCTTACTGTCCTGTACCTTACTGTCCTGTACCTTACTGTCCTGTATCTTACTGTCCTGTACCTTATAGTCCTGTACCTTACTGTCCTGTACCTTATAGTCCTGTATCTTACTGTCCTGTACCTTATAGTCCTGTACCTTACTGTACTGTCCTGTACCTCACTGTCCTGTACCTCACTGTCCTGTACCTTACTGTCCTGTACCTTACTGTCCTGTACCTTACTGTCCTGTTCTGTCCTGTACCTTACAGTACTGTCCTATATCTTACTGTCCTGTACCTTACTGTACTGTCCTGTATCTTACTGTCCTGTACCTTACTGTACTGTCCTGTATCTTACTGTCCTGTACCTTACTGTACTGTCCTGTATCTTACTGTCCTGTCCTGTACCTTACTGTACTGTCCTGTACCTTACTGTCCTATATCTTACTGTCCTGTACCTTACTGTCCTGTATCTTACTGTCCTGTACCTTATAGTCCTGTATCTTACTGTCCTGTACCTTATAGTCCTGTATCTTACTGTCCTGTACCTTACTGTCCTGTACCTTACTGTCCTGTACCTTACTGTCCTGTATCTTACTGTCCTGTATCTTACTGTCCTGTACCTTATAGTCCTGTACCTTACTGTCCTGTACCTTATAGTCCTGTATCTTACTGTCCTGTACCTTATAGTCCTGTATCTTACTGTCCTGTACCATACTGTAATGTCCTGTACCTTACTGTCCTGTACCTTACTGTCCTGTACCTTACTGTCCTGTATCTTACTGTATTGTACCTTACTGTCCTGTACCTTACTGTCCTGTATCTTACTGTATTGTACCTTACTGTCCTGTATCTTACTGTCCTGTACCTTACTGTCCTGTATCTTACTGTCCTGTATCTTACTGTATTGTACCTTACTGTCCTGTACCTTATAGTCCTGTACCTTACAGTACTGTCCTGTACCATACTGTACTGTCCTGTACCTTACTGTCCTGTATCTTACTGTCTCGTACCTTACTGTCCTGTACCTTATAGTCCTGTACCTTACTGTACTGTCCTGTACCATCACTGTACTGTCCTGTACCTTACTGTCCTGTATCTGTACTGTCTTGTACCTTCACAATCATATCTTAGTCCTGTACCTTACTGTCCTGTACCTTACTGTACTGTATCTTACTGTATTGTACCTTACTGTCCTGTATCTTACTGTCTTGTACCTTACTGTCCTGTACCTTACTGTCCTGTCCTGTACCTTACTGTAATGTTCTGTACCTTACTGTCCTGTACCTTACTGTCCTGTACCTTACTGTCCTGTCCTGTACCTTACTGTCCTGTGCTGTGACTTACTGTCCTGTGCCTTACTGTACTGTCCTGTACCTTACTGTCCTGTCCTGTACCTTACTGTCCTGTCCTTACTGTTCTGTCCTGTACATTTACTGTACTGTACCTTACTGTCTATCCTGTACCTTACTGTCCTGTCCCTTACTGTCCTGTCCTGTACCTTACTGTCCTGTACCTTAATGTACTGTCCTGAGAAATCATGAGTAGAGAGAGAGAGAGAGAGAGAGAGAGAGAGAGAGAGAGAGAAGCGAGAGAGAGAGAGAGAGAGAGAGAGAGAGGGAGACAGAGAGAGAGAGAGAGAGAGAGGGAGAGAGAGGGAGAGAGAGCGAGAGTTGAGAGAGAGAGAGAGAGAGAGAGAGGGAGAGAGAGAGAGTTGAGAGAGAGAGAGAGAGAGAGAGAGGGAGAGAGAGAGAGAGAGAGAGAGAGAAATCATGAGTAAAGAGAGAGAGAGAGAGAGAGAGAATGACAGAGATGGAGTAACTGAGAGAGATTAAAAGCCTAGGAAGGCAGCAGGATGCTAATCCACTCCAATGTGTGGAGAAATAAAGAGAAAAGAGAGGAGAGGAAAGGAGAGGAGAGGGAAAGGAGAGGAGAGGGGGAGAGCGTGTGTCCCTCACTGCCAGGAGGTCAGATAGCATTACCACAGACAACCCTATTTCCTAATCCCAGAGCTAAAACCCTCCTCCTGTAAATGGCCTTAAGGCACCCACAATACCTCTGATTTGAACCAGCCAACCCAAGCTGAGCTTAGCGCAAGATGAAAAATGGCCTCATAACATTATGTGGACAAGGCACAGCTAAAACAAGCTTTGAGATATGAATCAGCTATAGATGGTTGATTTATGTCCATTTATGCCCAGAGCTCTAAACTCCAGAGCTTTAAAACCTGTATATATTATGCACTGTCCTTGTCTAACCTGACCAGGGTGGGAGATACATACGATAGGGCAATTCAATTTAGTAGCACAGCCACACACACACACACACACACACACACGCACACGCACACACAGCGCACCAGACGATTCCCAGCCACACACGCACACACACACACACACACACACACACACACACACACACATGGCCACACACACACACACACACACACACACACACACACACACACACACACACACACACTGTTGTGTTGTAATAGTATGCCCGTCCCATTAATCTCAAGCTTTCTAATGACTGGTACCGAGACAGAAGTGAGACATGGCTCGGCCACGAAGAGCTGCGATGACTGATTTTCCTGCGGTCCCATTCCAGTCAGTCTTAAGGCGCTTTACAGGAAGAGGGCCTTATAGCAGCAGCAGGTTTTAGATCAGATTTAACAGTCCTTAAAGACCTTTAAAGACTTAAAGACCCTTAAAGACTCTAAAAAGACCCCAAAGACCCTTGAAAAGACCTTCTTAAAGACCCTTAAGTTCTTAAAGACCCTTAAAGACCTTTAAAGACCCTTAAAGACTTTTTAGACCTTAAAGACCCTTTAAAGACCCTTAAAGACTCTTGCAAAAGACTTCAAAAGACTTAAGACTCTTAAAGACTCTAAAGACTCTTAAAAAGACAGGAAAAATATCCAGCATTGTTCATTGACAAAGAGGAAGAGAGGGGATTAAATACCTTCAACACACCTTCTCTCAAGGTGTTGAGAGGGGAGGAAGAGCAGAGCGTATTCTTGGCTGTTTCATGAGGTGTGTGTGTGTGTGATCCTACTGGCAAAGTGTCTTCACTGACATTTTCAACATATCCCTGTCTGATCTGTAATACCAACATGTTTCAAACAGACCACCATAGTCCCTGTGCCCAAGGAAGCGAAGTTAACCTGCCTAAATGATTACCACCCCGTCGCACTCGTGTCGGTAGCCATGAAGTGCTTTGAAAGGCATGGCTCAGAACAACAGCATCCTCCCAGACACCCTAGACCCACTCCAATTTGCATACCGCCCCAACAGATCCACAGATGATTCAATCTCTTTTGCACTCCACATTGCCACTTCCCACCTGGACAAAAGGAATCCCTATGTGAGAATGCTGTTCATTGACGACAGCTCAGCGTTCAACACCATAGTCCCCTCGCAGCTCATCACTAAGCTAAGGACCCTGGGACTGAACACCTCCCTTTGTAACTGGATCCTGGACTTCCTGACGGGCCGCCCCCCAGGTGGTAAGGGACGGCAACAACACGTCTGCCACGCTGATCCTCAACACTGGGGCCCCTCAGGGGTGTGTACTTAGTCCCCTCCTGTACTACCTGCTCATCCATGACTGCGTGGCCAAACACGACTCCAACACCATTATTAAGTTTTGCTGTGACACAACAGTGGTAGGCCTGATCTGGGCTCTTGATGAGAGCCTAGGGGAGGAGGCCAAAAGACCGGCCGTGTGGTGCCAGGGACAACAACCTTCCTCAATGTGAGCAAGACAAAAGAGCTGATAGTGGACTACAGGAAATGTGGGCCGTATAGGCCCCCCATTAACTTATCGACGGGGCTGCTGTAGTGGAGCGGGTCGAGAGTTTCAAGTTCCCTTGCAACCATCACATAATGAGAACTATCATGGTCCAAACACACCAAGACAGTCATTAAGGGCATGACAAAACCTTTTTCCCCTCAGGAGACTGAAAAGATTTGGTCAGGGCCCAGATCCTCAAAGTTATAAGCAGCTGCACCCATAATTCACCTATAAAGTCACCCAAGTCATAGACTGTTTTCTGCTACAGCACGGCAAAGCGGTACTGTACGCCAAGTCTAGGACCAAAAGGCCTTAACAGCTTACCCCAAGCCATAAGACTGCTGAACAAATTCATTAAATGGCCATTGCAGACTATTTACATTGACCCCCCTTGTTTTGTACACTGCTTCTACTACGCTGTTTATTACCTATGCATAGTCCTTTCATTTCCCTATGTACAGCAAATTGCCTCTAACCTGTAACCCCTGCACTGACTCAGTACGCAACCCCTGTATATATCCTCACACTGACTCAGTTGCGGTACCCCCTGTATATAGCCTCCACACTGACTCAGTACCGTACCCCTGTATATATCCTCCACACTGACTCAGTACCGGTGCCCCTGTGTATATCCTCCACACTGACTCAGTACCTGCAATTTCTGTATATATCCTCCACACTGACTCGTACCGCACTTCCCTGTATATATCCTCCACATTGACTCAGTACCGGTACCCCTGTATATAGCTCCTGCCACTGACTCAGTACCGGTACTCCTGTATATAGCCTCCACACTGACTCAGTACCGGTACCCCTGTATATATCCTCCACACTGACTCAGTACCGGTGCCCCCTGTGTATAGCCTCCACACTGACTCAGTACCGGTACCCCCTGTATATATCCTCCACACTGACTCAGTACCGGTGCCCCCTGTATATAGCCTCCACACTGACTCAGTACCGGTACCCCCTGTATATATCCTCCACACTGACTCAGTACCGGTACCCCCTGTATATAGCCTCCACACTGACTCAGTACCGGTACCCCCTGTATATATCCTCCACACTGACTCAGTACCGGTACCCCTGTATATATCCTCCACACTGACTCAGTCCCGGTGCCCCCTGTGTATATCCTCCACACTGACTCAGTACCGGTACCCCCTGTATATAGCCTCCACACTGACTCAGTACCGGTACCCCTGTATATATCCTCCACACTGACTCAGTACCGGTACCCCCTGTATATATCCTCCACATTGACTCAGTACCGGTACCCCCTGTATATAGCCTCCACACACTCAGTACCAGTACCCTGTATATAGCCTCCACACTGACTCAGTACCGTACTCCCTGTATATAGCTATCACACTGACTCAGTACCGTGCCCCTGTGTATATCCTCCATATTGTTATGTTATTGTTATAGTTTATTGTATAGTTTATTTGGTAAATATTTTCTTAACTCTTCTGCACTGTTGGTTAAGGGCTTGTAAAGAAAGCATTTCAAGGTAAGGTCTACACTTGTTGTATTCAGCATTACAAGGCAAGGCTCCACTTGTTGTATTCTGAGCATGTGACAAATAAAGTTTGGTTTGGATTTGATGAGAGAAGAAACAGATTCTCTCCTCCTTTCCCGCTATGAGAGAAGAAACAGATTCTCCCTCTTTCCCCGCTATGAGAGAAGAAACAGATTATTCCCTCCTTTCCCCACTATGAGAGAAGAAATAGATTCTCTCCTCCTTTCCCATCACTATGAGAGAAGAAAAACAGATTCTCTCCTCCTTTCCCTACTCATGAGAGAAGAACAGACACTATGAGAGAAGAAACAGAGAGAGAGAGACAAAGAAGAAAGAACTTTAGCAATATTTTAAAACAAAAAGCAGCATCAGCAAAAATGTTTAAAAAAAAATGTTTTTAAAAATACAGAGAAATAAAAGCCTTGTTCATAAAGGGCAGAACATGGAGTTCCACATGGCAGAACATGAGTTCCATAAGGCAGAACATGGAGTTCCATAAGGCAGAACATGGAGGTTCCATAAGGCAGAACATGGAGTTCCATAAGGCAGAACATGGAGTTCCATAAGGCAGAACATGGAGTTCCATAAGGCAGAACATGGAGTTCCATAAGGCAGAACATGGAGTTCCATAAGGCAGAACATGGAGTTCCATATGGCAGAACATGGAGTTCCATAAGGCAGAACATGGAGTTCCATAAGGCAGAACATGGAGTTCCATAAGGCAGAACATGGAGTTCCATATGGCAGAACACGGAGTTCCATAAGGCAGAACATGGAGTTCCATAAGGCAGAACATGGAGTTCCATAAGGCAGAACATGGAGTTCCATATGGCAGAACATGGAGTTCCATATGGCAGAACATGGAGTTCCATAAGGCAGAACATGGAGTTCC
>NW_025751416.1:2500-15417 GCF_021184085.1 Oncorhynchus gorbuscha
AGAGAAAGGGTGGAGAGAGAGAAAGAGAGAGAGAGAGAGAAAGGGTGGAGAGAGAGAGAAAGAGAGAGAGAGAAAGGGTGGAGAGAGAGAGAAAGAGAGAGAGAGAAAGGGTGAAGAGAGAGAGAAAGAGAGAGAGAGAAAGGGTGAAGAGAGAGGGAAAGACAGAGAGAAAGGGTGGAGTGAGAGCGAGCGAGAGAGAGAGTGGAGTGAGAGCGAGCGAGCGAGAGAGAGAGACAGAGAGAGAGAGACACAGAGAGAATGAGAGACAGAGAGAGAGAGTGAGAGAGAAAGGGTGGAGAGAGAGAGAGAGGGTGGATAGAAAGAGAGAGAAAGAGAAAAAGAGAGAGAGAGAGAGAGAGAGACAGAGAGAGAGAGTGAGAGAGAGAGAGAGACAGAGAGACAGAGAGAGAGAGAGAGAGAGAGAGAGAGAGAGAGAGAGAGAGAGAGAGAGAGAGAGAGAGAGAGAGAAAGAGAGAGAGGGAAAGAGAGAGAGAAAGGGTGGAGTAAGAGCGAGCGAGAGCGAGAGCGAGAGAAAGTGTGGAGAGAGAAAGTGAGAGAGTACGAGTGAGAAAGGGTAGAGAGAGGGAGAGTGAGAGAGAGCGAGAGAAAGAGGGAAGGGTGGAGAGAAAGGGAGAGAAAGAAAGGGTGGAGAGAGAGAAAAAGGATGGAGAGAGAGAGAGAAAGGTGGAGAGAAAGGGAGAGAAAGAAAGGGTGGAGAGAGAGCAAGATCCAAAAAAGGTGGTGAGAGAGAGAAAGAGAAAGAAAGAAAAAAGAAAGATGAAAGAGAGAGAGAGAAAGAAAGAAAGAGAGAGAGAAAGAAAGAAAGAGAGAAAGAAAGGGAAAGAGAGAGAGAGAGCAAGATCCAAAAAAGGTGGTGAGAGAGAGAAAGAAAGAAAGAAAGAAAGAAAGAAAGAAAGAGAGAGAGAGAGAAAGAAAGAAAGAAAGAGAGAAAGAAAGAAAGAAAGAGAGAAAGAAGAAAGAAAGAAAGAAAGAAAGAAAGAAAGAAAGAAAGAAAGAAAGAAAGAAAGAAAGAGAGAGAGAGAGAGAGAAAGAGAAGAAGGATGGAGAGAGAGAAAGAGAGAGAGAAAGAGAAAAAGGATGGAGAGAGAAAGAAAGAGAAAGGGTAGAAAGAGAGAAAGAGATAAAAAGAGAGAAAGAGATAAAAAGAGAGAAAGGGTGGAGAGAAAGAGAGAGAAGGATGTGAACATGACAGAGAGAGAGGTGCTGCTAACACAGACCACAAAGGCCTTAACCAGACCACATAGAGATTTATTATCAACTGAAGATGCTCGTTAACATGTAATGATCGCTGCTCCAAACCGCAAATGAACCTTCACACACTGGGTTAACACACACACACACACACAGGGAAGAGCAGTTAGCTTATATCTGGTTGGTTAATATGCCTTCCTTTATTCTATTGTACGTTTGCTGTTATTATCTAACAAGACTCACACACACACATAAAGTCCTACCCTCTAGTTGGAGTGGGCCCTATTGTTGGTGAACTGGCCCATAGGTGTGTGTTCGGAGCGGCCAGGAGAGTACATGCCCTCGGAGGCTCCCGTAGGCACATGGTGGAAGAGGAACCAGAAACCGGTCTCCTTGAAGGACACACACACAGTATGTTAACACACACACACCATACTATACATAACAAATGAATTTACAGTAATTCATCAGACTGGACATTGGGGTAATGAGGCCTACATACATACTGTACACCTGAAGACAAGGACAGATAGAAAGAGTGAATGGGAGACAGAGAATGAGAGAGAGAGAGAAAGAGAACAATGAGAGAGTGAGGAGAGAGAGTGAGGAGAGAGAGAGGACAGAGGAGATATACTTTTGTATATTATCTACCTCACTTGCTTTGGCAACGTTAACACGTTTCCCCTGTCAATAAAGACCCTTGAATTCAATTGAATTGAGTGAGAGAGGACAGGGGAAAAAGGGATAGAGAGAGAGGGAGAGGGAGGGAGTGAGGGAGGGATGGAGGGAGGAGAGAGAGAGGACAGGGGAGAGAGAGAGAGAGAGAGAGAGAGAGAGAGAGAGAGAGAGAGAGAGAGAGAGAGAGAGAGAGAGAGAGAGGAGGGATGGAGAGGGAGGGAGTGAGGGGGGATGGAGGGAGGAGAGAGAGAGGACAGGGGAGAGAGAGAGAGAGGGAGAGGGAGGGAGTGAGGGGGATGGAGGGAGGGAGGAGAGAGAGGACAGGGGAGAGAGAGAGAGAGAGAGAGAGAGAGAGAGAGAGAGAGAGAGAGAGAGAGAGAGAGAGAGAGAGAGAGAGAGAGAGAGAGAGAGAGAGAGAGAGAGAGAGAGAGAGAGAGAAAGCAAGCGAGGGAGATTGGGAGAGAGACTTACCTCTGAGCCTGCTGCTGCACAGTTGATGAGGTTGTTATTGGGGTTGGCAATCCAAAAGGTGGACGTAGCACTGGAAGAGACAAGGAAAGACAAGAGGGAGGAAAAGAGAGAGAGAACGTGAGAGAGAGGAGGGAGAGAGAGAAAGAGAACGTGAGAGAGAGGAGGGTGAGAGTGAGAACGTGAGAGAGTGAGAATGTGAGAGATAGGAGGGTGAGAGAGAGAACATGAGAGCGAGAGAGAGAACATGAGAGAAAGGAGGGAGAGAGAGCGAGAGAGAGAGAATGTGAGAGAGGAGGGTGAGAGAGAGAGAACGTGAGAGAGAGGAGGGAGAGAAAACAAGAGTTGTTGATTACCCCTGTGTCCTACTCCTCGCTTCAGGCAGCACCTCAACAGCCTTGGTTTCTCAAATGACTGCCTCGCCTGGTTCAACAACTACTTCTCAGACAGAGTTCAGTGTGTCAAATCGGAGGGCCTGATGTCCGGACCTCTGGCAGTCTCTATGTGGGTGCCACATGGTTCAATTCTCGGGACGACTCTTTTATCTGTATATATCAATGATGTCGCTCTTGCAGCTGGTGATTCTCTGATCCACCTCTACACAGACAACACCATTCTGTATACTTCTGGCCCTTCTTTGGACACTGTGTTAACTAACCTCCAAACGAGCTTCAATTCCATACAACTAAATGCATGCTCTTCAACCAATTGCTGCCTGCACCTGCCCGCCCAGCCAGCATCACCACTCTGGATGGTTCTGACTTAGAATATGTGGACAAAGGGCCTCCTGGGTTGCGCAGTGGTCTAGGGCACTGCATCGCATCACTAGCTGTGAGACTCTCTGGGTTCGCACCCAGGCTCTGTCGCAGCCGGACACGACCGGGAGGTCCGTGGGGCAACGCACAATTGTCCGGTTTAGGGAGGGTTTGGCCGGTAGGGATATCCTTGTCTCATCGTGCACTTGCGACTACTGTGGCGAACCGCGCACAGTGCACGCTAACCAGGTCGCCAGGGGCACGGTGTTTCCTCTGACACATTGGTGCGGCTGGCTTCTGGGTTGGATGTGCGCTGTGTTTTTATTTGTTTTATTTATTTCACCTTTATTTAATCAGGTAGGCTAGTTGAGAACAGGTTCTCATTTGCAACTGCGACCTGGCCAAGATAAAGCATAGCAGTGTGAACAGACAACACAGAGTTACACATGGAGTAAACAATTAACAAGTCAATAACACAGTAGAGAAAAAAGGGGAGTCTATATACAATGTGTGCAAAAGGCATGAGGAGGTAGGCGAATAATTACAATATTGCAGATTAACACTGGAGTGATAAATGATCAGATGATCATGTACAGGTAGAGATATTGGTGTGCAAAAGAGCAGAAAAGTAAATAAATAAAAACTGTGGGGATGAGGTAGGTGAAAATGGGTGGGCTATTTACCAATAGATTATGTACAGCTGCAGCGATCGGTTAGCTGCTCAGATAGCTGATGTTTGAAGTTGGTGAGGGAGATAAAAGTCTCCAACTTCAGGGATTTTTGCAATTCGTTCCAGCCACAGGCAGCAGAGTACTGGAACGAAAGGCGGCCGAATGAGGTGTTGGCTTTAGGGATGATCAATGAGATACACCTGCTGGAGCGCGTGCTACTGATGGGTGTTGCCATCGTGACCAGTGAGCTGAGATAAGGCGGAGCTTTGCCTAGCATGGCCTTGTAGATGACCTGGAGCCAGTGGGTCTGTCGACGAATATGTAGCGAGGGCCAGCCGACTAGAGCATACAAGTCGCAGTGGTGGGTAGTATAAGGTGCTTTAGTGACAAAACGGATGGCACTGTGATAAACTGCATCCAGTTTGCTGAGAAGAGTGTTGGAAGCAATTTTGTAGATGACATCGCCGAAGTCGAGGATCGGTAGGATAGTCAGTCTTACTAGGATAAGCTTGGCAGAGTGACTGAAGGAGGCTTTGTTGCGGAATAGAAAGCCGACTCTTGATTTGATTTTCGATTGGAGATGTTTGATATGGGTCTGGAAGGAGAGTTTGCAGTCTAGCCAGACACCTAGGTACTTATAGGTGTCCACATATTCAAGGTCGGAACCATCCAGTGTGGTGATGCTAGTCGGGCAAGCGGGTGCAGGCAGCGATCGGTTGAAAAGCATGCATTTGGTTTTACCAGCGTTTCTAAGAGCAGTTGGAGGCCACGGGAGGAGTGTTGTATGGCATTGAAGCTTGATTGGAGGTTAGATAGCACAGTGTCCAATGACGGGCCGAAAGTGTATAGAATGGTGTCGTCTGCGTAGAGGTGGATCAGGGAATCGCCCGCAGCAAGAGCAACATCATTGATATACACAGAGAAAAGAGTCGGCCCGAGAATTGAACCCTGTGGCACACCCATAGAGACTGCCAGAGGACCGGACAACATGTCCTCCGATTTGACACACTGAACTCTGTCTGCAAAGTAATTGGTGAACCAGGCAAGGCAGTCATCCGAAAAACCGAGGCTACTGAGTCTGCCGATAAGAATATGGTGATTGACAGAGTCGAAAGCCTTGGCAAGGTCGATGAAGACGGCTGCACAGAACTGTCTTTTATCGATGGCGGTTATAATGTCATTTAGTACCTTGAGTGTGGCTGAGGTGCACCCGTGACCGGCTCGGAAACCAGATTGCATAGCGGAGAAGGTACGGTGGGATTCAAGATGGTCAGTGACCTGTTTGTTGACTTGGCTTTTGAAGACCTTAGATAGACAGGGCAGAATGGATATAGGTCTGTAACAGTTTGGGTCCAGGGTGTCTCCCCCTTTGAAGAGGGGTGATGACTGCGGAAGCTTTCCAATCATTGGGGATCTCAGACGATATGAAAGAGAGGTTGAACAGGCTGGTAATAGGGGTTGCGACAATGGCGGCGGATAGCTTCAGAAATAGAGGGTCCAGATTGTCAAGCCCAGCTGATTTATACGGGTCCAGGTTTTGCAGCTCTTTCAGAACATCTGCTATCTGGATTTGGGTAAAGGAGAACCTGGAGAGGCTTGGGCGAGGAGCTGCGGGGGGGGCGGAGCTGTTGGCCGAGGTAGGAGTAGCCAGGCGGAAGGCATGGCCAGCCATTGAGAAATGCTTGTTGAAGTTTTCGATAATCATGGATTTGTCGGTGGTGACCGTGTTCCCTAGCCTCAGTGCAGTGGGCAGCTGGGAGGTGGTGCTCTTGTTCTCCATGGGCTTCACAGTGTCCCAGAACTTTTTGGAGTTGGAGCTACAGGATGCAAACTTCTGCCTGAAGAAGCTGGCCTTAGCTTTCCTGACTGACTGCGTGTATTGGTTCCTGACTTCCCTGAACAGTTGCATATCGCGGGGACTGTTCGATGCTATTGCAGTCCGCCACAGGATGTGTTTGTGCTGGTCGAGGGCAGTCAGGTCTGGAGTGAACCAAGGGCTGTATCTGTTCTTAGTTCTGCATTTTTTGAACGGAGCATGCTTATCTAAAATGGTGAGGAAGTTACTCTTAAAGAATGACCAGGCATCCTCAACTGACGGGATGAGGTCAATGTCCTTCCAGGATACCCGGGCCAGGTCGATTAGAAAGGCCTGCTCACAGAAGTGTTTTAG
This sequence comes from Oncorhynchus gorbuscha, assembly GCF_021184085.1. NCBI lineage: Eukaryota > Metazoa > Chordata > Actinopteri > Salmoniformes > Salmonidae > Oncorhynchus > Oncorhynchus gorbuscha. The sequence continues at coordinate 8,455 of NW_025751416.1, forward strand.
GGAGCGTTTGACAGTGATGAGGGGTGGTCGTTTGACTGCGGCACTGTAGCGGATACAGGCAATGAGGCAGTGGTCGCTGAGATCCTGGTTGAAGACAGCGGAGGTGTATTTGGAGGGCCAGTTGGTCAGGATGACGTCTATGAGGGTGCCCTTGCTTACAGAGTTAGGGTTGTACCTGGTGGGTTCCTTGATGATTTGTGTGAGATTGAGGGCATCTAGCTTAGATTGTAGGACTGCCGGGGTGTTAAGCATATCCCAGTTTAGGTCACCTAACAGAACAAACTCAGAAGCTAGATGGGGGGCAATCAATTAACAAATGCTGTCCAGCGCACAGCTGGGAGCTGAGGGGGGTCGGTAGCAGGCGGCAACAGTGAGAGACTTATTTCTGGAGAGAGTAATTTTCAGAATTAGTAGTTCGAACTGTTTTGGTATGGACCTGGAAAGTATGACATTACTTTGCAGGCTATCTCTGCAGTAGACTGCGACTCCTCCCCCTTTGGCAGTTCTATCTCGACGGAAGATGTTATAGTTGGGTATGGAAATCTCTGAATTTTTGGTGGCCTTCCTGAGCCAGGATTCAGACACGGCGAGGACATCAGGCTTAACAGAGTGTGCTAAAGCAGTGAGTAAAACAAACTTAGGGAGGAGGCTTCTAATGTTGACATGCATGAAACCAAGGCTTTTTCGATCACAGAAGTCAACAAATGAGGGTGCCTGGGGACATGCAGGGCCTGGGTTTACCTCCACATCACCCGCGGAACAGAGAAGGAGTAGTATGAGGGTGCGGCTAAGGGCTATCAAAACTGGTCGCCTAGAGCGTTGGGGACAGAGAATAAGAGGAGCAGGTTTCTGGGCATGGTAGAATATATTCAGGGCATAATGCACAGACAGGGGTATGGTGGGGTGCGGGTACGGCGGAGGTAAGCCCAGGCACTGGGTGATGATGAGAGAGGTTTTATCTCTGGACATGCTGGTTGTAATGGGTGAGGTCACCGCATATGTGGGAGGTGGGACAAAGGAGGTATCAGGGGTATGAGGAATAGGACTAGGGGCTCCATTGTGAACTAAAACAATGATAACTAACCTGAGCAACAGTATACAAGGCATATTGACATTTGAGAGAGACATACAGCAAGGCATACAGTAAACACAGGTGTTGAATTGGGAAAGCTAGCTAAAACAGTGGGTGAGACAACAGCTAATCAGCTAGCATAACAACAGCAGGTGAGATGGCATTGACTAGGCAACTCGGCCGACAGATAAAACAAACAAGCAGAATGGAGTACCGTGATTAATGGACAGTCCAGCGTGCATCAGCTATGTAGCCAAGTGATCAGAGTCCAGGGGGCAGCGGTGGATGGGGCAGGGGGGCTGGGCTGGCGAGTGTTATCCAGGTTAAGAAAACTAACAATGACTAAATAGCTTGTAGCTAGCTAGCTGGAGGTTCTTGAGTGTGTTCTAAAAAATAAAGATAATAGCGATTCCGCATCACATTGGGTGAGGCAGGTTTCCGGAAGGTATAAACATTTTTTTTTTTTAATCGGGAAGAGATAGAGTACATATGGGCCACTGCGTTTTTGGGACGCGGCGATGCAGACGGTTAGCAGGCCTGTGCTAACAAGCTAACAGATTAGCAGGCCGGGGTAAACAAGGTAGGAGTTAGCGGACCTGGGCTAAACAAGCTAGCAGTTAGCATGCCGAACTAGCAAGCAAGGAGATAGCGAGGGCTAGAGAGTTAGCCTTTTTTAGGACGTCACGATGGGGTGAGTCTGTTTATTCCTCTTCATGCAGTGATATCGATAGACCGGTCGTAGTCAAGGTATTGTAGCCCAGGAGTATGCTAGGAGCTCTGGCCGGGCTAGCTTCAAGCTACGTGGGTGGAAACGCTAGCCAGGAGTAATCAACCAGGGTTGCTGTTTAGCTCGATAGCTAGTTGCGAAGATCCAGCTGAAGAATGTTCCGTTTGTGGTGGGAATCCGGGGGTACATTTTTTAAAATAGTTCCGTTATGCTCTGGTTAGCGTCGCGTTGTTCGAACTGGCGAGAGCTTTCCGAGCTAAAGGTTAGTTGATGACCGGTTAGCTGAAGACCGCTAGCAATGGTTTGCTGGCTGATAGCTGGTAGTTAGCTGGCTAGCTTCAGTTGAGGGGGTCCGGTTCCGAAGTAAATATAACTACTTTAGGAAAAGTAGCTACATTGGCGGGTTGCAGAAGAGTATTTGGAAGCTTAGGTTTAGCAAAATGTTTTTAAAGATATGCGAAGAAAAAAATATCTACAAATATCTAAAACGAAAAAGAGACGATATTTACATAGAGACGATACGACAGGACAACTTACTGCTACACAGTAAGTGTTTCGAAGAACGCATGGCTTTCGACCTTCGTCTCTCCCGAGCCCGTACGGGAGTTGTAGCGATGAGACAAGATAGTAACTACTAACAATTGGATACCACGAAATTGGGGAGAAAAGGAGAAAAAAATGTTAAAATTAAAATACATTTAAAAAAAGAATATGTGGACAACTACATATACCTAGGTGTCTGGCTCGACTGTAAACTCTCCTTCCAGACACACATTTTTAAGCATCTCCAATCCAAAATGACATCTAGAATCGGCTTCCTACTTCGCAACAAAGCATCCTTCACTCACGCTGCCAAACATACCTCGTAAAACTGACCATCCTACCAATCCTCGACTTCGGCGATGTCATTAACAAAATAGCCTCCAACACTCTACTCAGAGAATTGGATGCAGTCAATCACAGTGCCATCCGATTTGTCACTAAAGTCCCATATACTACCCCCCATTTCGACCTGTATGCTCTCGTTGGCTGGCCCTCGCTTCATATACGTCGCCAAACCCACTGGCTCCAGGTCATCTATAAGTCTTTGCTAGGTAAAGCTTCACCTTATCTCAGCTCACTGGTCACCCTAGCAGCACCCACCAGTAGCACGCACTCCAGCAGGTATATTTCACTGGTCACCCCCAAAGCCAATTTCACCACTATGGCCAATTTATTGCCTAATCTTACCTACTTTGCACACTGTATATAGACTTTTCTATTGTATTATTGACTGTGTGTTTATTTACTCCATGTGTAACTCTGTGTTGTTGTTTGTGTCGCACTGCTTTGCTTTATCTTGGCCAGGTCGCAGTTGTCAATGAGAACTTGTTCTCAACTGGCCTACCTGGTTAAATAAAGGTGAAATATATATATATATATAAATTAAGTGCTCTGTCTCTCTCACACACACACACACACACACACACACACACACACACACACACACACACACACACACACACACACACACACACACACACACACACACACACACACACACACACACACACACACACACACACACACACACACACACACACACACACACACACACCACACACACACAATTAACAAGGGGTCGTCACTGCCTTTCAAAAACATGAAAGCAAATCAGGTCATCAGTAATCAAGGTCTCTACTAGCCCTAATCACAGTCTACTCTATAATCAACACAGAAAACGAGGGACAGGAGAGAGAGAGCAAGAAAGAGAGAATGAGAGAGAGAGAGTGAGAGAGCGATAAAGAGAGAAGGACAGAGAGAGAACGAGAGAGAGAGAACGACAGAGACAGAGAGGTGTAATTGTCAGTTTAGCTTTTAGGATTGGGATATTCTGTCTGATTTTGTTCAGTGAAAATGTACATTACTGAAGAACTCTGCATTTGTGAAGGTCTAAGCCGTCAAACAGGGGAACATGTCAATCATCTGTCAGCGGACAGGGGAACATGTTAGCCGTCTGTCAGCGGACAGGGGAACATGTTAGCCGTCTGTCAGCGGACAGGGGAACATGTTAGCCGTCTGTCAGCGGACAGGGGAACATGTTAGCCGTCTGTTAGCGGACAGGGGAACATGTTAGCTGTCTGTTAGCGGACAGGGGAACGTGTTAGCCGCCTGTCAGCGGACAGGGGAACGTGTTAGCCGTCTGTTAGCGGACAGGGGAACGTGTTAGCCGTCTGTTAGCGGACAGGGGAACATGTTAGCTGTCTGTTAGCGGGCAAGGGAACATGTTAGCCGTCTGTTAGCGGACAGGGGAACGTGTTAGCCGTCTGTTAGCGGGCAGGGGAACATGTTAGCCGTCTGTTAGCGGACAGGGGAACATGTTAGCCATCTGTTAGCGGACAGGGGAACGTGTTAGCTGTCTGTTAGCGGACAGGGGAACATGTTAGCTGTCTGTTAGCGGACAGGGGAACATGTTAGCCGTCTGTCAGTGGACAGGGGAACATGTTAGCCGTCTGTCAGCGGACAGGGGAACATGTTAGCCGTCTGTCAGCGGACAGGGGAACATGTTAGCCATCTGTCAGCGGACAGGGGAACATGTTAGCCGTCTGTTAGCGGACAGGGGAACATGTTAGCCGTCTGTTAGCGGACAGGGGAACATGTTAGCCGTCTGTTAGCGGACAGGGGAACATGTTAGCCATCTGTTAGCGGACAGGGGAACGTGTTAGCCGCCTGTCAGCGGACAGGGGAACGTGTTAGCCGTCTGTTAGCGGACAGGGGAACGTGTTAGCCGTCTGTTAGCGGACAGGGGAACATGTTAGCCATCTGTTAGCGGACAGGGGAACGTGTTAGCTGTCTGTTAGCGGACAGGGGAACATGTTAGCTGTCTGTTAGCGGACAGGGGAACATGTTAGCCATCTGTTAGCGGACAGGGGAACGTGTTAGCTGTCTGTTAGCGGACAGGGGAACATGTTAGCTGTCTGTTAGTGGACAGGGGAACGTGTTAGCTGTCTGTTAGCGGACAGGGGAACATGTTAACCATGTAGGCCAGTTAAGAACAAGTTCTTATTTACAACTGTGACCTGGCCAAGATAAAGCAAAGCACTGACAAAAACAACTACACAGAGTTACACATAAACAAACGTACAGTCAATAACAAAATAGAAAAAATAATAATAATAATATTCTCATTCTAATATTCCGTCTACTATGTGATTGGCTCCAACAACTGTTTCTCTCTCTCCCTCAGATTTGCTGATAATGGAATTGGCCTAACACTGGCTAGGTAAGACATTAATGTTAATAACATTGTGTGTGTGTGTGTCTGTGTGTGTGTGTGTCTGTGTCTGTGTCTGTGTCTGTGTCTGTGTGTGTGTGTGTGTGTGTGTGTGTGTGTGTGTGTGTGTGTGTGTGTGTGTGTGTGTGTGTGTGTGTGTGTGTGTGTGTGTGTGTGTGTGTGTGTGTGTGTGTGTGTGTGTGTGTGTGTGTGGTATAAGCAGCTCTGGGTAATGAGTGAGAATTGTCACAGCAGTGTTAGCAATAACTACCAACAAGTCTCTCTCTCACCTCCATCTCTTTCTTTCTCTCGCATCTCTCCTTTCTGTCTCTCACCCTCTCTCTCTCTCTCTCTAGCATCTCTCTCCTTCCTCCCTCTCTCTCTCTCTTTTTACAGGCATTAAGTGCAGAGGAGAGGAGAGAGGGTGAGGAGAGGAGGGGAGAGGAGGGGAGAGGAGAGGAGAGGAGAGGAGGAGAGGAGAGGAGAGGAGAGGAGAGGAGAGGAGAGGAGAGGCGATAGAGAGGGGAGAGGAGAGATGGGAAGAGAGGGTGAAGACAGTAGTTGGGGAATAGGGAAGGTGGAGAGAGGGAGATAGTACTGTGTCTGTGTGAGAAGATGTGTGGGAAAAGAGAATAGATAGAAAGAGAGGGAGGGGAGGAGATATGGGGGAAGCAACAAATCTGCAAAACTTTACTGAGGAAAAGTAATTCTGTTACCTCATACTTTTTGGTAGGTGACATTCAATGATGTATATAAACCCTGGGTAGCTGACGCTGTGTCTTGGCCAATAAGAGCCTCCATTATTAAACTCCTCCTTTCGAGGCTTTGATTAATGGAAGTAAATCGGGGAAAAACTATATCCCCACATTAAAATACCCAACTTGTCAACAATGCCACGGAGTGAAACATATGTATGCAGCCAGCGCCGATTAAAGGGATGAGGGAAGACAGTTCATATGGAAATATTGAAATTATTAGAGTAGAACATGTACTTTTGGTCTATTTTGAGAGACAAACTGCTCAGATTTTGGTACTGCGTAACCATAGCAATGCATGTAAATGTCAATGTATGCTAGATATATTACAAAACGATAATCCATTGTTGATGTTATTAAGCATGGATGAAGTGGTGGTTCATGTGTGCAATTTAACTGCTGTTCTTATGGATTCTCTAATAGTCACATCTGTTGAAGTAATAAGAAATATTGTGCATTGACAGTGAATGTTGTTAACGTTAGCAGCCAGCCTAGTGCAACATGATATGACGTATACAAAAAGGACACCAGTCAACCCAGTGTTTTTTATAGTATGACTGAACCACTTCCTAGGTTTATTGTACTAAGAGTCATTGCAATTTATTTTTACCGGCTTCACTTTACATCAGATTGATCTTTCAGCAATACTGAAAACATATTATTATGGATGAACTTCTCTAGTTGTACATTATTGTTGCTTTGTAGTGTAGAGGTGATCAACATGTTTTCATTTCAACAACTACAGCTTTTGGATGATACATACGTTTTATTTTTCATTATCCTTGAAGCATAATATTGAAAGAGTGTAAATTCCCATGAATTCCTATGGAGGCTGTTCCTTAAGAGGAGTATGGTGAGGAGAGGAGAGGAGACGTTGAGGAGAGGTTGAGGAGAGGAGAGGTTGAGGAGAGGAGGAGAGGAGAGGAGCAAATGGGAGAGGAGGGAAAGGAGAGGAGCAAAGGGGAGAGGAGAGGAAAGGAGAGGAGCAAAGGGGAGAGGAGAGGAAAGGAGAGGAGCAAAGGGGAGAGGAGAGGAAAGGAGAGGAGCAAAGGGGAGAGGAGAGGAAAGGAGAGAGCAAAGGGGAGAGGAGAGGAAAGGAGAGGAGCAAAGGGGAGAGGAGAGGAAAGGAGAGGAGCAAAGGGGAGAGGAGAGGAAA
>NW_025751417.1:0-15416 GCF_021184085.1 Oncorhynchus gorbuscha
TCTTTAAGGGAGGGAGGTATGTAGTACGGTAATTCAACAGCTTACTACACTGTAGTCTCTATTCAGTCTGGATCCCTGAAGCGTTACAGATCACGTGATGGAGATGTAAAGGTCATTTCAGATTGAGACGTGAATACAGTGTCCGCTAACGCCGGAACATTTACATTTCAATCCCGCTGTAACGCTGAACTTCAGCGATACGGCTTGAATAGAGCCCTGTGTGACTGGGCTCATCATCACAGACCACCTGACAACAACAACACATAGTTAGTGGGAATCCTGCAGCATCAAGCATCAAATACTCATGACTGTACAGTCTTATGTATGACTGGTATCCTTTTAATGGTTTGCATTAACAATATATTTACAGCGTCTCTTTTTGTGGTCCTGAATATTGAAAACGGTGAACCGTCGCTGAGGGCAAGGCGTTCTGGAAACGATGGGTTTCATTTTCCAAACAGAGACATTCATTATGTTCTCTTCCTGACTGGAGATAGCTGTGACATTAATGAGTGTGTGTGTGTGTGTGTGGTCGGTGTTACCTGTCGGCTGTCGTGTTTGGAGGAGGAGCTGCTGTTGCTGTGTGAGGGGGAAGAGATCTTGTGAGACATGGCTGAACTTCTCTCCTCTGAGCCCATCTCCCTGCAGGCCGTCTCCCTGTCCCTGCAGTCCGTCTCCCTGTCCCTGCAGTCCGTCTCCCTGTCCCTGCAGTCCGTCTCCCTGTCCCTGCAGTCCGTCTCCCTGCCCCTGCAGTCCGTCTCCCTGTCCCTGCAGTCCGTCTCCCTGTCCCTGCAGGCCGTCTCCCTGTCCCTGCAGTCCGTCTCCCTGCCCCTGCAGTCCGTCTCCCTGACCCTGCAGTCCGTCTCCCTGCCCCTGCAGTCCGTCTCCCTGTCCCTGCAGTCCGTCTCCCTGTCCCTGCAGTCCGTCTCCCTGCCCCTGAAGTCCGTCTCCCTGCCCCTGAAGTCCGTCTCCCTGTCCCTGCAGGCCGTCTCCCTGTCCCTGCAGTCCGTCTCCCTGGGATTTGAGGATCCTCTCTCCTTGGGACTTGGGCTTCTCTGGGTCAGTGAGGCACTGCAACCTTGTCCATCTGGAACATCCCCTCACTGAGTGAGAGAGAGAGAGAGAGAGAGAGAGAGAGAGAGAGAGAGAGAGAGAGAGAGAGAGAGAGAGAGAGAGAGAGAGAGAGAGAGAGAGAGAGAGAGAGAGAGAAGAGGGATTGGAGAGGGAGAGGCAGGGATGTTATTGATCTTTAGGAACATTTAATTGACACAATTTAGCTAATAACTATTGTACATACCAAATTCAAATGCAAAAAAGTTTTTAAAAAGGTCACTGTTGAAGAGAGAGTTCACATATCAGATGAAGGGAGAACTGAAGTCCTAAAAAGCTTTGAAGCTCCTTAGTCTCACTGGGAACCACAACCACTCTGAGCGAGAGAGATGTTGTTCTGACAGAGTGCTTCCTTTTAGCTGCGTCTGTGTCCCAAATGGAGCCCTATTCTCCAAATTGTTCACTATGTTTGACCAGAGGGTCAAAAGAGAATAGGGGCCCATTTGGGACGAAGCCTGTGATTCACTGTGCTGGTGAGTCATGGTCCAACAGTATGGACTGTCAACATTCATCAACGTACGTACAGTGTGATGAACAGACACTTGTGCCACTTAATTGAAGTAAAATAGAAACAAATATTAATGTGCAATAATTACCGCTTGATCATACAGGATAGTGGTGAATAAATATCACATCACACACTGACTGGCAACTAAGGTGAAAAATAGACTACTGTCTTTGGTGTGTATCAGTAGATCAGTAGATGATGTCTGTGCATCAGTGTGTGTGTGTGTGTGTGTGTGTGTGTGTGTGTGTGTGTGTGTGTGTGTGTGTGTGTGTGTGTGTGTGTGTGTGTGTGTGTGTGTGTGTGTGTGTGTGTGTGTGTGTGTGTGTGTGTGTGTGTGTGTGTGTGTGTGTCGTTGTGAGAATGATAAACAACCTGGGTGAACTAAGGTAACTGTAAATTATACCGTCAGATCACAAGGCAACATACAGCAGGCAATCAATGCAACATGCTTTACTGATGCTAAAAGAACAGAGGTGCTACTGAATGTGTGGCCAATCAATCTCAGTGGAGTTCCAATCAATCTCACTGGAGTTCTAATCAATCTCAGTGGAGTTCCAATCAATCTCCCTGGAGTTCCAATCAATCTCCCTGGAGTTCCAATCAATCTCACTGGAGTTCCAATCAATCTCACTGGAGTTCCAATCAATCTCCCTGGAGTTCCAATCAATCTCACTGGAGTTCCAATCAATCTCACTGGAGTTCCAATCAATCTCCCTGGAGTTCCAATCAATCTCACTGGAGTTCCAATCAATCTCACTGGAGTTCCAATCAATCTCCCTGGAGTTCCAATCAATCTCCTGAGTTCCAATCAATCTCCCTGGAGTTCCAATCAATCTCCCTGGAGTTCCAATCAATCTCACTGGAGTTCCAATCAATCTCCCTGGAGTTCCAATCAATCTCACTGGAGTTCCAATCAATCTCACTGGAGTTCCAATCAATCTCACAATCTCCCTGGAGTTCCAATCAATCTCCCTGGAGTTCCAATCAATCTCCCTGGAGTTCCAATCAATCTCCCTGGTGTTCCAATCAATCTCACTGGAGTTCCAATCAATCTCCCTGGAGTTCCAATCAATCTCACTGGAGTTCCAATCAATCTCACTGGAGTTCCAATCAATCTCCCTGGAGTTCCAATCAATCTCACTGGAGTTCCAATCAATCTCACTGGAGTTCCAAAGTAGTTTCTTTACAGCAATTCGACCATGAAGGCCTGATATACTCAGTCTCCTGTGTGTCTGTTACTTGAACTCTGTGATGCATTTATTTGGGCTGCAATTTGAGGTGCAGTTAACCTCTTCAACCTTTTTAAAAAACGTGCCTGTTTTAAGCGCAATATTTTGTCACAAAAAGATGCTCGACTATGCATTTAATTGACAGCTTTGGAGCTGTGAGTGCCACAGAACTGATGCTACAGGCGAAACCAAGATGAAACTTCAAACAGGAAATGAGCAGAATTTTTGAGGCTCTGTTTTCCATTGTCTCCTTATATGGCTGTGAATGCGCCAGGAATGAGCCTGCCCTTTCTGTAATTTCCCCAAGGTGACTGCAGCATTGTGACGTATTTGTAGGCATATCATTGGAAGATTGGCCATAAGAGACTACATTTACCAGGTGTCCTGTGTCTAAATTGGTGCATAATCTTCAGCTGCAGGCATTTCCCCATGGGATTCAGAGGAGAAAGCATACTTCCACGAACGATATATCATCGAAGAGATATGTGAAAAACACCTTGAGGGTTGATTCTAAACAACGTTTGCCATGTTTCAGTCGATATTATGGAGTTAATTTGGAAAAAAGTTCTGCGTTTTGATGACTGAATTTTCGTGTTTTTTTGGTAGCCAAACGTGATGTACCAAACGGAGAGATTTCTCCTATACAAATAATCTTTTTGAACATTTGCTATCTAACTGAGAGTCTCCTCATTGAAAACACCCGAAGTTCTTCAAAGGTAAATGATTTTATTTGAATGCTTTTCTGGTTTTTGTGAAAATGTTGCCTGCTGAATGCTAACGCTAAATGCTACGCTAGCTATCAATACTGTTACACAAATGCTTGTTTTGCTATGGTTGAGAAGCATATTTTGAAAATCTGAGATGACAGTGTTGTTAACAAAAGGCTAAGCTTGAGAGCTAGCAGATGTATTTCATTTCATTTGCGATTTTCATGAATAGTTAAAGTTGTGTTATGGTAATGGGCTTGAAGCTGTAGTCATTATCCCGGATCCGGGATGGCTCGACGCAAGAAGTTAACTCTAATGAACGTATTCTCTGCAGCAGAGGTAACTGGGTGTTCCTTTCATGTGGCGGTCCTCATTAGAGCCAGTTTCATCATTGCACTTGATGGTTTGCGACTGCACTTCGAGAAACTTTCAAAGTTCTTAAACATTTTCTTGACTGACCTTCATGTCTTAAAGTGATGATGGACTGATGGACTCTTCTGCTTATTTGAGTTGTTCTTGCCAAAATATGGACTTGGACTTTACCAAACAGGGCTATCTTCTGTATACCACCCCTACCTTGTCACAACACAACTGATTGGCTCAAAGCGCATTAAGGACAGAAATTCCACAAATGAACTTTTAACAAGACACATCCTGTTAATTGAAATGCATTCCAGGTGACTACCTCATGAAACTGGTTGAGAGAATGCCAGAGTGTGCAAAGCTGTCATCAAGGCAAAGGGTGGCTAATTTGAAGAATCTAAAATCTAAAATATATTTGTTTAACACTTTTTTTTTGGTTACTACATGATTCCATATGTGTTATTTCAGTATATATGTCTTCACTATTATTCTAAAATGTAGAAAATAGTCAAAATAAAGAACAATCCTGGAATGATTAGGTTGTCCAAACTGTTGACTGGTACGGTGAGCATTTGAAGTCGGAAGTTCATAAAACTTAGCCAAATACATTTAAACTCAGTTTTTTCACAATTCCAGATATTTAATCCCTAGTAAAAATTCCCTGTCTTAGGTCAGTTAGAATCACCACTTTATTTTAAGAATGTGAAATAATAGCAGAGAATGATTATTTCAGCTTTTATTTCTTTCATCATATTCCTAGTGGGTTGAGTTTACATACTGTACACTCAATTAGTATTTGGTAGTATTGCCTTTAAATTGTTTAACTTGGTCGAACATTTCATATAGCCTTCCACAAGCTTCCCACAATAAGTTGGGTGAATGTTGGCCCATTCCTCCTGACAGAGCTGGTGTAACTGTGTCAGGTTTGTAGGCCTCCTTGCTGCCAGCTTTTTCAGTTCTGCCCACAAATTTTCTATAGGATTGAGGTCAGGGCTTTGTGATGGCCACTCCAATACCTTGACTTTGTTGTCCTTAAGCCATTTTGCCACAACTTTGGGTAATGGCTTGGGGTCATTGGCCATTTGGAAGACCCATTTGCGACCAAGCTTTAACTTCCTGCCCTGACTGATGTCTTGAGATGTAGCCCAATATATCCAAATCATTTTCCTCCTCATGATGCCGTCTATCTTGTGAAGTGCACCAGTCCCTCCTGCAGCAAAGCACCCCCACAACATGATGCTGCCACCCCAGTGCTTCACAGTTGGGATGGTGTTCTTCGGCATGCAGACCTCCCCTTTTCTTCCAAACAAACATAAGTATGGTCATTATGGCCAAAACAGTTCTATTTTGTTTCATCAGAGCATTGGATATTTCCACAAAAGCACAATCTTTGTCCCCATGTGTAGTTGCAAACCGTAGTCTGGCTTTTTGTGGTTTTGGAGCAGTGGCTTCTTCCATGCTGAGCTGCCTTTCAGATTATGTCGATATAGGACTCACTTTACTGTGGATATAGATACTTTTGTACCTGTTTCCTACAGCATCTTCTAAGGTCCTTTGCTGTTGTTCGGGATTGATTTGCACTTTTCGCACCAAAGCACGTTCATCTCTAGGAGACAGAACGCATCTCCTTCCTGAGAGGTATGACGGCTGCCTGGTCCCATGGTGTTTATACTTGTGTACTATTGTGTGTACAGATGAATGTGGTACCTTCAGGTGTTTGGAAATTGCTCCCAAGGATGAACCAGACTTGTGGAGGTTTTCAAAAAAAATCTGAGGTCTTGGCTGATTTCTTTTGATTTTCCCATCATGTCAAGCAAAGAGGCACTGAGTTTGAAGGTAGGCCTTGAAATACATCCACAGGTACACCTCCAATTGAAACAAATGATGTAATTTAGCCTATCAGAAGCTTCTAAAGCTATGACATCATTTTCTGGAATTTTCCAAGCTGTTTAAAGGCACAGTCAACTTAGTGTATGTAAACTTCTGACCCACTCATACAGTGAATTATAACTGAAATAATCTGTCTGTAAACAATTGTTGGAAAAATGACTTGTGTCATGCACAAAGTAGATGTCCTAACTGACTTGCCAAATCTCTAGTTTGTTTGAGAGTTTGAAAAACGAGTTTTAATGATTCCAACCTAAGTGTATGTAAACTTTGAAAAACGAGTTTTAATGATTCCAACCTAAGTGTATGTAAACTTTGAAAAACTTCCGACTTCAAATGTACGTATATATTATTATTTTATCTTAGTATGTCTGTCTGTCTGTCTGTCTGTCTGTCTGTAGGTCTGTCTGTCTGTAGGTCTGTCTGTCTGTAGGTCTGTCTGTCTGTAGGTCTGTCTGTCTGTAGGTCTGCCTGTCTGTAGGTCTGTCTGTCTGTAGGTCTGTCTGTCTGTAGGTCTGTCTGTCTGTACTGTCTGTCTGTAGGTCTGTCTGTCTGTCTGTAGGTCTGCCTGTCTGTGGGTCTGTCTGTCTGTGGGTCTGTAGGTCTGTATGTCTGTAGGTCTGTCTGTCTGTCTGTAGGTCTGTCTGTCTGTAGGTCTGTCTGTCTGTAGGTCTGTAGGTCTGTCTGTCTGTAGGTCTGTCTGTCTGTAGGTCTGCCTGTCTGTAGGTCTGTCTGTCTGTCTGTAGGTCTGTCTGTCTGTAGGTCTGCCTGTCTGTAGGTCTGTCTGTCTGTCTGTAGGTCTGTCTGTCTGTAGGTCTGCCTGTCTGTAGGTCTGCCTGTCTGTAGGTCTGTCTGTCTGTAGGTCTGTCTGTCTGTAGGTCTGTCTGTCTGTGGGTCTGTCTGTCTGTAGGTATGTAGGTCTGTCTGTCTGTAGGTCTGTCTGTCTGTAGGTCTGTCTGTCTGTAGGTCTGTCTGTCTGTCTGTAGGTCTGTAGGTCTGTCTGTCTGTAGGTCTGTCTGTCTGTGGGTCTGTCTGTCTGTAGGTCTGTAGGTCTGTCTGTCTGTAGGTCTGTCTGTCTGTCTGTAGGTCTGTCTGTCTGTAGGTCTGTCTGTCTGTCTGTAGGTCTGTAGGTCTGTCTGTCTGTAGGTCTGTCTGTAGGTCTGTAGGTCTGTCTGTCTGTGGGTCTGTCTGTCTGTAGGTCTGTAGGTCTGTCTGTCTGTAGGTCTGTCTGTCTGTAGGTCTGTCTGTCTGTAGGTCTGTCTGTCTGTAGGTCTGTCTGTCTGTAGGTCTGTCTGTCTGTCTGTCTGGGATGGGATAGTATGAAGAATGGTTCATTTCCACTGGATCACATACCATGTTAACCACTAAACCCCCTGGAGTCAGTCAGTCAGGAACATTATACAGCCGGGGGCCAAGGACTGCATCCCAAATGGCACCCTATTCCCTATATAGATTAGTGCACTACTTTTGAACTGAGCCCTATTTTGATCCTAGTCAAGAGTGGTGCACTCTGTAGGAATAGAGTACCATTTGGAACACAACCACGTGTGTCTCACCAAGTAACAGTGTGTGTGTGACAGGTGTGTGACTAGGTGAGTGTGATGTTACAATAGAGATAGAGATATACCATACCATATACTGTATTATATGTAATATAGGCTATATAATAGGCTATAATTCTGTGGTATACAGCATCTCCCATCAGTCATGCAGTCTGTAGGGCTGCTACTCTGATACACACCAAGGTTAATCACATTACCCAGCTTCCTCCACTACTGCTTCATGTCTAGTAACAGTCTCTGGGGTTTCACAGACAGTGGGCCTGAAGGTCACCTGACACCCCCTACAGAGTCTGCTCACACCAAGGTTAATCACATTACCCAGCTTCCTCCTCCACTGCATCATGTCTAGTAGGCTACAGTCTCTGGGGTTTCACAGACAGTGGGCCTGAGGTCAGAACCCCTACAGGGCCTGCTACACACCAAGGTTAATCACATTACCCAGCTTCCTCCTCTACTGCATCATGTCTAGTAGGCTACAGTCTCTGGGGTTTCACAGACAGTGGGCCTGAAGGTCACCTGACACCCCTACAGAGCTCTGCTACACACCAAGGTTAATCACATTACCCAGCTTCCTCCTCTACTGCTTCATGTCTAGTAGGCTACAGTCTCTGGGGTTTCACAGACAGTGGGCCTGACGGTCACCTGACACCCCTGCCTGTCCCTGTCCTGTAGTCAAACCCAGGATCCATCTCCACTCTCCCATCACACACACACACACACACACACACACACACACACAGACACACACACACACACACACACACACACACACACACACACACACACACACACACACACACACACACACACACACACACACACACACACACACACACACACACACTCTTTAAACCTCTATGCTCATTTGAGACCCCTCTTTCAAAGTCACTGAGAACTCTTCTTCTTGCCAAAATAATGGGCAACTGGGCATTTTATACATGACCCTAAGCATGATGGGATGTGAATTGCTTAATTAACTCAGCAACCACACCTGGTGTCTATATACATGTATCTCTCATTTACTCAAGTGTTTCCTTTATTTTGGCAGTTACCTGTACACCTTATTGCTCTAATACAAATTTGTCTCCCAAATGTGACCCTATAGTGGAAACCTACAGGAGGGTATCTCTCCAGGAACAGGGTTGGAGTTAAAACCTACAGGAGGGTAGCTCTCCAGGAACAGGGTTGGAGTTAAAACCTATCTCTCCAGGAGGGTATCTCTCCAGGAACAGGGTTGGAGTTAAAACCTACAGGAGGGTAGCTCTCCAGGAACAGGGTTGGAGTTAAAACCTACAGGAAGGTATCTCTCCAGGAACAGGGTTCCAGGAACAGGGTTGGAGATAAAACCTACAGGAAGGTATCTCTCCAGGAACAGGGTTGGAGATAAAACCTACAGGAGGGTAACTCTCCAGGAACAGCTTTATTGAGCCCTGTGCTAGAACCTGACAGAAGAGACTACTGAGGCAATGAATATCTCATCTTAAGATAATATCAGATTAAAATGAAAGACAATGACGCAGTTACAAGAGGTCCTATATTTTCTGAGTGAGACAATCAGTGTTTCTGACCAAAACTCAACCCCTTATCAAATAAAATTACTATGTCTGAAGTGCCTATTAAAGTCAAATGAATAGATGGAAGGCTTCAGGTCTCAAACCCTGTTATTGAATAGCTGTGTCATAGGGATTTCCACCCACCCACCCACACGCACGCACGCACGCACGCACGCACGCACGCACGCACGCACGCACGCACGCACGCACGCACGCACGCACGCACGCACGCACGCACGCACGCACGCACGCACGCACACACACACACACACGCACACACACACACACGCACGCACGCACGCACGCACGCACGCACTTGCCAACACACACACACACACACACACACACACACACACACACACACACACACACACACGTTCCTTTGAAAGCATCTCTCTGTCATCATAGAGTTCCTACTTGCGTCCATAAATAACCACACAATGCCTGGCCAAACAGCGCATGGGGAAAGTGACTAACGTATGGTGAATATTCCAGTAAACCCAGGGAGTACTGTCACACCATCTCTGTGACCAAGGAGTACTGTCACACTGTCTCTGTGACCAAGGGAGTACTGTCACACTCTGTGACAAGGGAGTACTGTCACACTGTCTCTGTGACCAAGGGAGTACTGTCACACCGTCTCTGTGACCAAGGGAGTACTGTCACACCGTCTCTGTGACCAAGGGAGTACTGTCACACCGTCTCTGTGACCAAGGGAGTACTGTCACACCGTCTCTGTGACCAAGGGAGTACTGTCACACTGTCTCTGTGACCAAGGGAGTACTGTCACACCGTCTCTGTGACCAAGGGAGTACTGTCTCTGTGACCTGTACTGTCACACCGTCTCTGTGACCAAGGGAGTACTGTCACACTGTCTCTGTGACCAAGGGAGTACTGTCACACTGTCTCTGTGACCAAGGGAGTACTGTCACACTGTCTCTGTGACCAAGGGAGTACTGTCACACTGTCACACTGTCACACACACACACGCACGCACGCACGCACGCACGCACGCACGCACGCACACACACACACACGTTCCTTTGAAAGCATCTCTCTGTCATCATAGAGTTCCTACTTGCGTCCATAAATAACCACACAATGCCTGGCCAAACAGCGCATGGGGAAGGTGACTAACGTATGGTGAATATTCCAGTAAACCCAGGGAGTACTGTCACACCATCTCTGTGACCAAAGGAGTACTGTCACACCGTCTCTGTGACCAAGGGAGTACTGTCACACTGTCTCTGTGACCAAGGGAGTACTGTCACACCGTCTCTGTGACCAAGGGAGTACTGTCACACCGTCTCTGTGACCAAGGGAGTACTGTCACACCGTCTCTGTGACCAAGGGAGTACTGTCACACCGTCTCTGTGACCAAGGGAGTACTGTCACACTGTCTCTGTGACCAAGGGAGTACTGTCACACTGTCTCTGTGACCAAGGGAGTACTGTCACACTGTCTCTGTGACCAAGGGAGTACTGTCACACTGTCTCTGTGACCAAGTGAGATCACACATTCAAGAGCACAGACACAGACACACAACCACTTCACCCAGGTTGTTTATCATCCTCACAACGACACACTGTCACACACACACACACACACACACACACACACACACACACACACACACACACACACACACACACACACACACACACACACACACACACACACACACACACACACACACACACACACACACACACACACACACACACACACACACACACACACACACCAGCCCCCATGGTGCCACAGATGGATCATGTACAGCTCTTCCCTGATCAATAGAAAAGCCTCCATCTGAAATAGGAGATTAAGGAGGGATAGGAGGAGGATATTATTGTAGAGGATGAAGGAGGAATAGGAGGAGGATATTAATGTAGAGGAGGAAGGAGGAATAGGAGGAGGATATGAATGTAGAGGAGGAATAGGGGGCATAGGAGGAGGATATTATTGTAGATGAGGAATAGGAGGAGGATATGAATGTAGAGGAGGAATAGGGGGCATAGGAGGATATTAATGTAGAGGAGGAATAGGAGGAGGAATAGAAGGAGGATATTAATGTAGAGGAGGAATAGGGGGCATAGGAGGAGGATATTAATGTAGAGGAGGAATAGGGGGCATAGGAGGATATTAATGTAGAGGAGGAAGGAGGAATAGGAGGATATTAATGTAGAGGAGGAAGGAGGAATAGGTGGAGGATATTAATGTAGAGGAGGAATAGGAGGAGGAATAGGAGGAGGATATTAATGTAGAGGAGGAAGGAGGAATAGGCGGATATTAATGTAGAGGAGGAAGGAGGAATAGGTGGAGGATATTAATGTAGAGGAGGAATAGGGGGCATAGGAAGAGGATATTAATGTAGATGAGGAATAGGAGGAGGATATTAATGTAGAGGAGGAATAGGAGGAGGAATAGGAGGAGGATATTAATGTAGAGGAGGAATAGGAGGAGGAAAAGGAGAAGGATATGAATGTAGAGGAGGAATAGGGGGCATAGGAGGAGGATATTAATGTAGAGGAGGAATAGGAGGAGGACATTAATGTAGAGGAGGAAGGAGGAATAGGAGGAGGATATTAATGTAGAGGAGAAAGGAGGAATAGGAGGAGGATATTAATGTAGAGGAGGAATAGGGGGCATAGGAGGAGGATATTAATGTAGAGGAGGAATAGGAGGAGGATATTAATGTAGAGGAGGAAGGAGGAATAGGAGGAGGATATTAATGTAGAGGAGGAAGGAGGAATAGGAGAAGGATATTAATGTAGAGGAGGAAGGAGGAATAGGAGGAGGATATTAATGTAGAGGAGGAATAGGGGGCATAGGAGGATATTAATGTAGAGGAGGAATAGGGGGCATAGGAGGATATTCATGTAGAGGAGGAATAGGAGGAGGAATAGGAGGAGGATATTAATGTAGAGGAGGAATAGGGGGCATAGGAGGAGGATATTAATGGAGAGGAGGAATAGGGGGCATAGGAGGAGGATATTAATGTAGAGGAGGAATAGGAGGAGGAATAGGAGGAGGATATTAATGTAGAGGAGGAATAGGAGGAGGATATTAATGTAGAGTAGGAATAGGAGGAATAGGAGGAGGATATTAATGTAGAGGAGGAATAGGGGGAGGATATTAATGTAGAGGAGGAATAGGAGGAGGATATTAATGTAGAGGAGGAATAGGAGGAATAGGAGGAGGATATTAATGTAGAGGAGGAATAGGGGGCATAGGAGGAGGATATTAATGTAGAGGAGGAATAGGAGGATATTAATGTAGAGGAGGAATAGGAGGAGGATATTAATGTAGAGGAGGAATAGGGGGCATAGGGGGCATAGGAGGAGGATATTAATGTAGAGGAGGAAGGAGGAATAGGAGGATATTAATGTAGAGGAGGAAGGAGGAATAGGAGGATATTAATGTAGAGGAGGAATAGGGGGCATAGGAGGAGGATATTAATGTAGAGGAGGAATAGGGGGCATAGGAGGATATTAATGCAGAGGAGGAAGGAGGAATAGGAGGAGGATATTAATGTAGAGGAGGAAGGAGGAATAGGAGGAGGAAACACTTGAATATGCATGAATGACTATGTGTGTGTGTCGTGTGTGTGCTGTGTATCACCAGCCAGCCAGCACACCATTCCTGATCAACGCCATTCCACAAGATCTGGGCCTGTATTTACACTGTTTCTCATCAATGTCATTCCACAAGACCTGGGCCTGTATTTACACTGTTTCTCATCAATGTCATTCCACAAGACCTGGGCCTGTATTTACACTGTTTCTCATCAACGTCATTCCACAAGACCTGGGCCTGTATTTACACTGTTACTCATCAACGTCATTCCACAAGACCTGGGCCTGTATTTACACTGTTTCTCATCAACGTCATTCCACAAGACCTGGGCCTGTATTTACACTGTTACTCATCAACGTCATTACACAAGACCTGGGCCTGTATTTACACTGTTTCTCATCAACGTCATTCCACAAGACCTGGGCCTGTATTTACACTGTTACTCATCAACGTCATTCCACAAGATCTGGGCCTGTATTTACACTGTTTCTCATCAACGTCATTCCACAAGACCTGGGCCTGTATTTACACTGTTACTCATCAACGTCATTACACAAGACCTGGGCCTGTATTTACACTGTTTCTCATCAACGTCATTCCACAAGATCTGGGCCTGTATTTACACTGTTTCTCATCAATGTCATTCCACAAGACCTGGGCCTGTATTTACACTGTTACTCATCAACATCATTACACAAGACCTGGGCCTGTATTTACACTGTTTCTCATCAACGTCATTCCACAAGATCTGGGCCTGTATTTACACTGTTTCTCATCAACGTCATTCCACAAGATCTGGGCCTGTATTTACACTGTTACTCATCAACGTCATTACACAAGATCTGGGCCTGTATTTACACTGTTTCTCATCAACGTCATTCCACAAGACCTGGGTATTCACAAAGCGCCTCAGAGTAGGAGTACTAATGTAGGATCAGGTCATTGTGATTTAAAAGGCGTTGTGAATAAGGGCCCAGGCTTCTCCTCCAAGTACGTAGCTGTCTGACCAATCACACACCACAAATAGAAATATGGTGGATATCACAGCAAATAAAGTGCACATGATGTATGCATCCCAAATGGCACCCTATTCCCTTCCTAGTACACTTCTTCTGACCAGGGACCATAGAGAACAGGGTGCCAGTAGGGGATTAATGTGAAATCAGCCAGCGAGCTTTAATGAGATGTCGGATTAGCAACTCTATGGAGGGAGATGTCTAACGACACACACACACTAACAGGCTGACTACAGCGAGCGTTGCAAAATAAATGTAGAAATCTATATTATTCCATTTCTGCACCCACTGCTGACTGACCAGAAACGATTCGGTTGACCATTTTATGTGGATTAAATGGTGGAGTAGAGGACCTTGTGCATTTCAGGTAAAATAACAACTCAATGTTTATATCCCAGTACAAATTAGCAAAATAGGACAAATTAGCTAGCAACTGCAAGCTAACTAGCTACATTTCCATAAATGTTTCATGTTTTTTGACCTGTCCCCAAATTAATGTATTTGGTTCAGAGTTTGTCCTGATGTTTTAACCTGCGTGTCGTGATCGTGTTTGGTGTGGAGAGACAAAATACATTTATGCACGATGGCGCCCGCACACAGCCGGTTTGGGTTCCGTGTAAACGAACAGAAGTTTGTTAGTCTAATGGCAATTCTGCCCTTGTTGTTACTCACTCAGCAACGCCTCCCTCCATGCTGTGGTTTTTGGCAAAACATTTTGGAGGTTTCGCTCAGCCCCTCTGATTACCACAGGCCTAAAACAGAGGGTTGGAGGGGTGTGTGGAGGGTGGAGGGAGTGTGATGGTGTGTGGAGGGATGTGATGGTGTGTGGAGGGGTGGAGGGGTGTGGAGGGTGTGATGGTGTGTGGAGGGGTGGGGGTGGGCAGTAGCAAGGGTCTCTTGGCTTGGATGACGAGTCCTTAGTGTAAGAAAGGGCCAAACTGACTGGGGCCGGGGCCAAACCAGACTTAGAGCAGTGAAGAGGACTAAGTCTGTGATGGAAGAGAGAGAGAGAGAGAGAGAGACAGAGAGAGAGAGAGAAGACTGGGGCCAAAGTCATACAGATGAATGGTTTATTTCCACCCATAAAAATAGCCTGTTCCACATGTTAAGTAAATAGTAGTGCACTAAATGGAGAATAGGGTGCTGTTTGGGACACATCCAACGTTAAGTAAGGAAGCCTGGTGTTGTTGGCACTGGACCCATAACAATCTAGTTAGAGACCATCTACCCAGAGACAAAACAACATATTCAACATCCTTGAGATTGTGGAGATTCAGACCAAGTCATTCTATGCTCAAAGTGAATGTTTCATCCTGTTATAAAACAGTTATCTAGTCTGGTGAAGACTAGAGAATCACACGTGGTGTTGCCTTCCACTGCACATTTCAGTGTGGGGGACTTCAATACAACAGTCCTGCTTTCTGAGAGCAAGTTGCCTCTCACTGTTTCTATGTGCTAGTACTATAGGCATGTGTTCTGGCATGTCTATAGAGGCTGTTTCAGCCTGTTTTGTAGTAGGGCACCACCCAGCTATGACTCACAGAGACACATGTCTCAGAGAAGAACCCCACACAACAGCATTCCTGGGAAACAATGATGTTTACAAAAATGACAGGACTTAAGCTCTGAAGGCAGCTGCTGCTCTGCTATTACGTGCAACAGTTATGAGACAAATACTATACTCCTACTTGAAGACACTATGAGTAGACAGTTACAGAGATGTAAAATACTATACTCCCACTCCTACTCAGAGATGTAAAATACCATACCCCACTCTGAAGACACTATGAGTAGACAGTTACAGAGATGCAAAATACTATACTCCCACTCTGAAGACACTATGAGCAGACAGTTACAGAGATGTAAAATACTATACTCCCACTCTGAAGACACTATGAGTAGACA
>NW_025751418.1:0-15412 GCF_021184085.1 Oncorhynchus gorbuscha
CTGACACTCTAGGATTCTTCTTAACCTCATTGAGCATTCTGCGCCAGCGCATGCAGTCCTCTTTGCAGGACGGCTACTCCTAGGGAGAGTAGCAACAGTGCTGAACTTTCTCCATTTATAGACCATATGTCTTACGGTTGACTGATGAACATCAAGGCTTTTAGAGATACTTTTGCAACCCTTTCCAGCTTTATGTCCGAGGCATGGTTCACATCGGGAAATGCTTCTTGTGAATAGCAAATTCAAATGTGAGTGTTTTTAATTGGGCAGGGCAGCTCTAACCAACATCTCCAATCTCGTCTCATTGATTGGACTCCAGGTTAACTGACTCTCTTGACTCCAATTAGCTTTTGAGAAGTCATTAGCCTAGGGGTTCACATACCTTTTCTAACCAAAACTGTGAATGTTTAAATTATGTATTCAATATAGACAAGAAAAATACAATCATTTGTGTGTTATTAGTTGAAGCACACTGTGTTTGTCTGTTGTGACTTGATGAAGATCAGATCCATTTTGATGACCAATTTATGCAGAAATCCAGGTAAATCCAAATGGTTCACATATTTTTCTTGCCACTGTAGTTCCTGGATGGCAGGAAGCGTGGCCCCAATGATGTACTGGGCCGTACGCATCACCCTCTGTAGTGCCTTATGGTCAGATGCTAACCCCAGTTGCCATACCGGGCAGTGATGCAACCGGTCTGGATGCTCTCGATGGTGCAGCTGTAGAACGTTTTGAGGATCTGGAGACCCATGCCAAATCTTTTCGGTCTCCTGAAAGGAAAAAGGTTTTGTCGTTCTTCTCGACTTTCTTGATGTGTTTGGACCACAATAGCTTGTTGGTGATGTGGACACCAATGACCTTGAAACTCTCGACTCGCTTCACTCCACAGCCCGTTAACGGGGGGCGATTCCTCCTTATCCTGTAGTCCACGATCAGCTCCTTCGTCTTCATCACTTTGATGGGGAGGTTGGTGTCCTGGCACCACACTGCCAGTTCTCTGACCTCCTCCCTATAGGCTGTCTCATTGTTGTCGTGATCAGACCCACCATAGTTATGTCGTCAACAAAGCACCCTGAGGGCTCTAGTATTGAGGATCAGCATGGCAGATGTGTTGTTACCTACCCTCACCACCTGGGGGCGGCCCGTCATGAAGTCAGGATCCAGTTGCAGAGGGAGGTGTTTAGTCCCAGGGTCCTTAGTTTAGTGATGAGCTTTGAGGGCACTATGATGTTGAACGCTGAGCTGTAGTCAATGAATAGCATTCTCACGTAGAGGTGTTCCTTTTGTCCAGGTGGGAAAGGGCAGTGTGGAGTGAATAGAAATGCCATCATCTGTAGACCTGTTTAAAAAAAAAATGTAAATGTTTTTAACCAGGCAAGAATCAGTTAATGAACAAATTCTTATTTACAATGATGTCCTAACTTCTGAAGCCCGGTCGACAAGCTGGGCCAATTGTGTGCCGCCCTATGGGACTCCCAATCACGGTAAGTTGTGTTACAGCCTGGATTCGAACCAGGGTCTGTAGTGGCGCCTCTAGCACTGAGACGCAGTGGCTTAGACTGCTGCGCCACTTGGAACCCCTGTTGGGTGGATTTCGAATTGGGTGGGTCTAGGGTTTTCGGGATGATGGTGTTGATGTGAGCCATGACCAGCCTTTCAGCACTTCATGGCTACCGACGTGAGTGCTACGGGGGGTGGTAATCATTTAGGCAGGTTACCTTCACTTCCTTGGGCACAGGGACTATGGTGGTCTGTTTGAAACATGTAGGTATTACAGACTCGGTCAGGAGAGGTTGAATATGTCAGTGAAGACACTTGCCAGTTGGTCCATGCATGCTCTTGCTTGGTAAGCTACTCTGGCTCCTCCAGCCCCTAGTGGATATAAACCACAAGGCGACTTTCTACTCTGGGTGGAACGCAACAACGACGTGGACAAAAGCGCAAGCTGCCTCAATAAAACAGTCTCCGCCCTTGCACGCACATCGGTTGACGGAGCTTTTTAGCCACCTATAAACTACACAAGAATGTGGTCTGATCCTAGTACAACTTTAAGAAAGCGAGTTGGATCTGCTGGCAATTTATATCACAGAACCCAAGCACATGTGTGAAGGGGAGAGACTCTTCTTCAAAAACAAATGAAAGGACCCATCGACCAATCGGTGTGCACCAACCATTTCCTTGGCATTGACTTTTAGCGCCACCCTTAAATAAGATAAGAGAGAGATAAGAGATAAGCCCCTTAAAAGGTGTGCTGCTTCGAAGATCCACACGACACATTCCAATCCGATATCTTCTTGAGGCGCAGAGTACGCTCCTTCCGTTTCACGGATACACAGAAAACCATAACAAGCTCACTTCCTCGTTACTCTCACCGATGCCACCGCATCCAATGCATACACGATTTTCATACACAATTCAAACGGATCTCCCAGGTAACAACATTGATTCAAAACCCTCACTCCGACCAAAATATAAACCGAATTTATATTGGATTTACTAGAGTCCACTACCACATTATTTATTTTGTGTCCTTATATTCACCACCGAAAACCAATCCTTCTCATCTCCACTCGATACGCCATCTGTTTCAAACAGAACACCAGCTTCCGCAATCTTCCCGTCTGACTTTCTAAATCATTGGTGAAAGATGATCCTGTATTTCCCTCTTGAGAAGTATAAGAATCAATCAATAGATAGCTCTTCGCCAATAACATATGTTCTGTTTAACTCGGGAAGTTGCGAAGTTTCCAATAGCACTTGAACGCGGCAGAACTTCAGAACCCGCCCTCTAACAAGATAAACCAATCAACGTAGACTCTCAAGTCATTTCTCTAGTCCGTCGGAGTGTTTCGTCCTGTTTACGTTTTGTACCGTGACAGCACCAAAGCCCGCCTTTTTCTATCCACTGATTGGTTTGATTGGTCTTTATCAAAGATATTCTAATGGTGCTAAGATACTCAACTGTCCCCTGTGACCCTGTCTTGTCGTGTCCTATTTGATCATTCATTCTTGAAACAACTGGATGAAGAAGAAATATTTTGTTGTCGACAGATCTAATTTATTTGATCTCTTAATTAATTACATTGGAAGTTTATTTTCAACTACGAAGCTTTATTGAAACCCCAGCGTGCTCGTTCTCTGTCATCCTCTTCGCCCCTCCCCATTGGTCCACCTACTTCCCCTTTCGTCTGTGCGTGCGCGCCCCCGTGTGTCACCTTGCTCCATCGCTAGAGGTAAAGCACCGACCATAATCAAGGCCTTTACCGAGGGACTGTCGTCCGGTTTGAAAGAGCCGAAGAGAAAATGTCGGAAGCCTCCAAACCGAAGACCTCTCCCAAGGCCATTAAGTTCCTCTTTGGGGGACTGGCAGGGTAGGTACCCGGGCTATAGGCCGCTCTTAGCGGTCACACTCACACAGCAGCCCCGCTGACAGCGGTGCTCGGTTACCGGTCAGGGGCACAGCATACTCAATTAGAGAGGGAGTTAGAAACCGAGAATAACATGTGTTTAGTAATGAATTAATGTAATCATTAAGTGATAAGCTCGTGTGTGTTTCCGGTGCATGTTGACAGCCCGGTAGATGTTACTATCCCGGCATAATGGCGTCAACCTTCGCACACACGCATTGACATTTGGGTCTGTCCACAGACGCACTGACCGCTAGTTAGGCCCAGACAACTGTATGTCGATGCCTCCGGTTACGTTCAAGCTCTATGACCACCAACATAACCCCTAGCTGTGTGCTGCCGCTTTCCATGCTGTCTGTAGCTTGTGAGGTGTGGAAACACTGTTGCGTTTATGTCTTTTGATTATTGTCTGCGTACTACGTGTTACTTGTCTTGTGTTGCTCTGTCTGCGTACTACGTGTTACTTGTCTTGTGTTGCTCTGTCTGCGTACTACGTGTTACTTGTCTTGTGTTGCTCTGTCTGCGTACTACGTGTTACTTGTCTTGTGTTGCTCTGTCTGCGTACTACGTGTTACTTGTCTTGTGTTGCTCTGTCTGCGTACTACGTGTTACTTGTCTTGTATTGCTCTGTCTGCGTACTACGTGTTACTTGTCTTGTGTTCCTCTGTACGTGTTACTGTCGTACTACGTGTTACTTGTCTTGTGTTGCTCTGTCTGCGTACTACGTGTTACTTGTCTTGTGTTGCTCTGTCTGCGTACTACGTGTTACTTGTCTTGTGTTGCTCTGTCTGCGTACTACGTGTTACTTGTCTTGTATTGCTCTGTCTGCGTACACGTGTTACTTGTCTTGTACTATGCATTCACGTGTTACTTGTCTTGTGTTCCTCTGTCTGCGTACTACGTGTTACTTGTCTTGTGTTGCTCTGTCTGCGTACTACGTGTTACTTGTCTTGTGTTGCTCTGTCTGCGTACTACGTATATAGTCCCAACATTAATAGGATGACTGTCTGAATGTGTCGCGTATCAGTCATGCACGTACTGTTCCAGTCTTATTAAATGTCAAGACCTCAAAGACAAAGAAATTCCCTCAGCCCCTTACCCTAATAAATACAAATAACCTCCCAGATATGGGCCTGTTAACCTACCCTGTTCTTTCAGAGAGAGAGAGACCTGGTACTCTAGCCTGTTCTCTCAGAGAGGGAGACCTGGGACCCTAGCCTGTTCTCTCAGAGAGAGAGAGAGAGAGACCTGGGACCCTAGCCTGTTCTCTCAGAGAGAGAGACCTGGGACCCTAGCCTGTTCTCTCAGAGAGAGAGACCTGGGACCCTAGCCTGTTCTCTCAGAGAGAGAGAGAGAGACCTGGGACCCTAGCCTGTTCTCTCACAGAGAGAGAGGGAGACCTGGGACCCTAGCCTGTTCTCTCAGAGAGAGAGGGAGACCTGGGACCCTAGCCTGTTCTCTCAGAGAGAGAGGGAGACCTGGGACCCTAGCCTGTTCTCTCAGAGAGAGAGAGGGAGACCTGGGACTCTAGCCTGTTCTCTCAGAGAGGGAGACCTGGGACTCTAGCCTGTTCTCTCAGAGAGGGAGACCTGGGACTCTAGCCTGTTCTCTCAGAGAGGGAGACCTGGGACCCTAGCCTGTTCTCTCAGAGAGAGAGAGAGAGACCTGGGACCCTAGCCTGTTCTCTCAGAGAGAGAGAGGGAGACCTGGGACCCTAGCCTGTTCTCTCAGAGAGAGAGGGAGACCTGGGACCCTAGCCTGTTCTCTCAGAGAGAGGGAGACCTGGGACCCTAGCCTGTTCTCTCAGAGAGAGAGGGAGACCTGGGACCCTAGCCTGTTCTCTCAGAGAGAGAGGGAGACCTGGGACCCTAGCCTGTTCTCTCAGAGAGAGAGGGAGACCTGGGACCCTAGCCTGTTCTCTCAGAGAGAGAGGGAGACCTGGGACCCTATCCTGTTCTCTCAGAGAGAGAGGGAGACCTGGGACCCTATCCTGTTCTCTCAGAGAGAGAGGGAGACCTGGGACCCTATCCTGTTCTCTCAGAGAGAGAGGGAGACCTGGGACCCTATCCTGTTCTCTCAGAGAGAGAGGGAGACCTGGGACCCTATCCTGTTCTCTCAGAGAGAGAGGGAGACCTGGGACCCTATCCTGTTCTCTCAGAGAGAGAGGGAGACCTGGGACCCTATCCTGTTCTCTCAGAGAGAGAGACCTGGGACCCTAGCCTGTTCTCTCAGAGAGAGAGACCTGGGACCCTAGCCTGTTCTCTCAGAGAGAGAGACCTGGGACCCTAGCCTGTTCTCTCAGAGAGAGAGACCTGGGACCCTAGCCTGTTCTCTCAGAGAGAGAGACCTGGGACCCTAGCCTGTTCTCTCAGAGAGAGAGACCTGGGACCCTAGCCTGTTCTCTCAGAGAGAGAGACCTGGGACCCTAGCCTGTTCTCTCAGAGAGGGAGACCTGGGACCCTAGCCTGTTCTCTCAGAGAGGGAGACCTGGGACCCTAGCCTGTTCTCTCAGAGAGAGGGAGACCTGGGACCCTAGCCTGTTCTCTCAGAGAGAGAGAGACCTGGGACCCTAGCCTGTTCTCTCAGAGAGAGAGAGACCTGGGACCCTAGCCTGTTCTCTCAGAGAGAGAGAGACCTGGGACCCTAGCCTGTTCTCTCAGAGAGAGGGAGACCTGGGACCCTAGCCTGTTCTCTCAGAGAGAGGGAGACCTGGGACCCTAGCCTGTTCTCTCAGAGAGAGGGAGACCTGGGACCCTAGCCTGTTCTCTCAGAGAGAGGGAGACCTGGGACCCTAGCCTGTTCTCTCAGAGAGAGGGAGACCTGGGACCCTAGCCTGTTCTCTCAGAGAGAGGGAGACCTGGGACCCTAGCCTGTTCTCTCAGAGAGAGAGACCTGGGACCCTAGCCTGTTCTCTCAGAGAGAGAGACCTGGGACCCTAGCCTGTTCTCTCAGAGAGAGAGAGAGAGAGACCTGGGACCCTAGCCTGTCAAGTATAGCCTCTGATCTATCAAAAGGGTGTTTGAGGTAGAGTTTACACCAAGTGCGCTATCAGTGTAGAGAGGGTCATATTTGCTTTACTGCTAGTAGTGCTTTTCAGAATGGTCTCTTCTCAGTATAGTGGGAGTACCCGTACTGTAGTGGTGTGATGACAGTAGGTTGGCTGTGTATGGTGATGTTGGTGTATTTCTGTCTGTGCTGTGGGCATAACACTGAAGGCCCTTATGTCTCCTCGCACGCATGCAGAGCTGATATCTGCTGTTCTACTCTGCTCTTCTTCTCTGCTGTTCTCTGGTCTTATTCTCTGCTCTTCTACTCTGCTCTTCTCTGCTCTTCTTCTCTGCTTTTCTCTGCTCTTCTTCTCTGCTCTTCTTCTCTGCTCTTCTTCTCTGCTCTTATTCTCTGCTCTTATTCTCTGCTCTTATTCTCTGCTCTTCTACTCTGCTCTTCTTCTCTGCTCTTATTCTCTGCTCTTATTCTCTGCTCTTCTTCTCTCCTTCTTCTCTGCTCTTATTCTCTCCTTCTTCTCTGCTCTTATTCTCTGCTCTTCTACTCTGCTCTTCTCTGCTCTTCTTCTCTTCTTTTCTCTGCTCTTCTCTGCTCTTCTCTGCTCTTCTCTGCTCTTCTCTGCTCTTCTACTCTGCTCTTATTCTCTGCTCTTATTCTCTGCTCTTCTTCTCTGCTCTTCTTCTCTGCTCTTATTCTCTGCTCTTCTTCTCTGCTCTTCTTCTCTGCTCTTATTCTCTGCTCTTATTCTCTGCTCTTCTTCTCTGCTTTTCTCTGCTCTTATTCTCTCCTTCTTCTCTGCTCTTATTCTCTCCTTCTTCTCTGCTCTTATTCTCTGCTCTTCTACTCTGCTCTTCTCTGCTCTTCTTCTCTTCTTTTCTCTGCTCTTCTCTGCTTTTCTCTGCTCTTCTCTGCTCTTCTACTCTGCTCTTCTACTCTGCTTTTCTCTGCTCTTATTCTCTGCTCTTATTCTCTGCTCTTATTCTCTGCTCTTCTTCTCTGCTCTTATTCTCTGCTCTTATTCTCTGCTCTTATTCTCTGCTCTTATTCTCTGCTCTTATTCTCTCCTTCTTCTCTGCTCTTATTCTCTGCTCTTCTACTCTGCTCTTCTCTGCTCTTCTCTGCTTTTCTCTGCTCTTATTCTCTCCTTCTTCTCTGCTCTTATTCTCTGCTCTTCTTCTCTGCTTTTCTCTGCTCTTCTTCTCTCCTTCTTCTCTGTTCTTCTTCTCTGCTCTTCTCTGCTCTTCTTCTCTGCTCTTCTCTGCTCTTCTACTCTGCCCTTCTACTCTGCTTTTCTCTGCTCTTATTCTCTGCTCTTATTCTCTGCTCTTATTCTCTGCTCTTATTCTCTGCTCTTATTCTCTGCTCTTCTGCTCTTATTCTCTGCTCTTCTGCTCTTATTCTCTGCTTTTCTCTGCTCTTCTTCTCTGCTCTTATTCTCTGCTCTTATTCTCTGCTCTTATTCTCTGCTCTTATTCTCTGCTCTTATTCTCTGCTCTTATTCTCTGCTCTTATTCTCTGCTCTTATTCTCTGCTCTTATTCTCTGCTCTTATTCTCTGCTCTTCTTCTCTGCTTTTCTCTGCTCTTATTCTCTCCTTCTTCTCTGCTCTTCTACTCTGCTCTTCTTCTCTGCTTTTCTCTGCTCTTCTTCTCTGCTCTTATTCTCTGCTCTTCTTCTCTGCTTTTCTCTGCTCTTATTCTCTCCTTCTTCTCTGCTCTTATTCTCTCCTTCTTCTCTGCTCTTCTTCTCTCCTTCTTCTCTGCTCTTCTTCTCTGCTCTTCTCTGCTCTTCTTCTCTGCTCTTCTCTGCTCTTCTACTCTGCCCTTCTACTCTGCTTTTCTCTGCTCTTATTCTCTGCTCTTATTCTCTGCTCTTATTCTCTGCTCTTCTGCTCTTATTCTCTGCTTTTCTCTGCTCTTCTTCTCTGCTCTTATTCTCTGCTCTTCTTCTCTGCTTTTCTCTGCTCTTATTCTCTCCTTCTTCTCTGCTCTTCTTCTCTGCTCTTCTTCTCTGCTCTTCTTCTCTGCTCTTCTTCTCTGCTCTTCTTCTCTGCTCTTCTTCTCTGCTCTTCTACTCTTAAATAGTGTTTGTTTGAAGTTGTCTTTGTTGTTGTAATATCACAAACAGATGTGGCAGTTTCACTGCAGTGGATTCCAACTTGAAGACTACAGTGCCTTGCCAAAGTTTTCAGACCCCAATGCTTTCTTCACATTTTATTGTTTAACCAAGTGGATTAAATTGTAATTTTCCATCAACAATCTGCACAAAATTCTCTGTCAAAGTGGGATATTTTTTTTAAAGATTGTTTAATAAAAAATAAAAAAAAGTTAAAATATGGTTGTCGCATAAGTATTCAGCTCCGTGAGTCAATACATGTTAGAAACACATCTGGCCTCGATGACAGCTGTGAGTCTTTTTGAGTCTGAGAGCTGTGAGTCTTTTTGAGTCTGAGAGCTGTGAGTCTTTTTGAGTCTGAGAGCTGTGAGTCTTTTTGAGTCTGAGAGCTGTGAGTCTTCTTGAGTCTGAGAGCTGTGAGTCTTCTTGAGTCTGAGAGCTGTGAGTCTTCTTGAGTCTGAGAGCTGTGAGTCTTCTTGAGTCTGAGAGCTGTGAGTCTTCTTGAGTCTGAGAGCTGTGAGTCTTCTTGAGTCTGAGAGCTGTGAGTCTTCTTGAGTCTGAGAGCTGTGAGTCTTCTTGAGTCTGAGAGCTGTGAGTCTTCTTGAGTCTGAGAGCTGTGAGTCTTCTTGAGTCTGAGAGCTGTGAGTCTTCTTGAGTCTGAGAGCTGTGAGTCTTCTTGAGTCTGAGAGCTGTGAGTCTTCTTGAGTCTGAGAGCTGTGAGTCTTCCTGAGTCTAAGAGCTGTGAGTCTTCTTGAGTCTGAGAGCTGTGAGTCTTCTTGAGTCTGAGAGCTGTGAGTCTTGAGTCTGAGAGCTGTGAGTCTTGAGTCTGAGAGCTGTGAGTCTTCTTGAGTCTGAGAGCTGTGAGTCTTCTTGAGTCTGAGAGCTGTGAGTCTTCTTGAGTCTGAGAGCTGTGAGTCTTCTTGAGTCTGAGAGCTGTGAGTCTTCTTGAGTCTGAGAGCTGTGAGTCTTCTTGAGTCTGAGAGCTGTGAGTCTTCTTGAGTCTGAGAGCTGTGAGTCTTCTTGAGTCTGAGAGCTGTGAGTCTTCTTGAGTCTGAGAGCTGTGAGTCTTCTTGAGTCTGAGAGCTGTGAGTCTTCTTGAGTCTGAGAGCTGTGAGTCTTCTTGAGTCTGAGAGCTGTGAGTCTTCTTGAGTCTGAGAGCTGTGAGTCTTCTTGAGTCTGAGAGCTGTGAGTCTTCTTGAGTCTGAGAGCTGTGAGTCTTCTTGAGTCTGAGAGCTGTGAGTCTTCTTGAGTCTGAGAGCTGTGAGTCTTCTTGAGTCTGAGAGCTGTGAGTCTTCTTGAGTCTGAGAGCTGTGAGTCTTCTTGAGTCTGAGAGCTGTGAGTCTTCTTGAGTCTGAGAGCTGTGAGTCTTCTTGAGTCTGAGAGCTGTGAGTCTTCTTGAGTCTGAGAGCTGTGAGTCTTCTTGAGTCTGAGAGCTGTGAGTCTTCTTGAGTCTAAGAGCTGTGAGTCTTCTTGAGTCTGAGAGCTGTGAGTCTTCTTGAGTCTGAGAGCTGTGAGTCTTCTTGAGTCTAAGAGCTGTGAGTCTTCTTGAGTCTGAGAGCTGTGAGTCTTGAGTAATAAGTCTATAAGAGCTGTGAGTCTTGAGTAATAAGTCTATAAGAGCTGTGAGTCTTCTTGAGTCTATAAGAGCTGTGAGTCTTCTTGAGTAATAAGTCTATAAGAGCTGTGAGTCTTCTTGAGTAATAAGTCTATAAGAGCTGTGAGTCTTCTTGAGTCTATAAGAGCTGTGAGTCTTCTTGAGTAATAAGTCTATAAGAGCTATGAGTCTTCTTGAGTAATAAGTCTATAAGAGCTATGAGTCTTCTTGAGTAATAAGTCTTTAAGAGCTATGAGTCTTCTTGAGTCTATAAGAGCTGTGAGTCTTCTTGAGTAATAAGTCTATAAGAGCTATGAGTCTTCTTGAGTAATAAGTCTATAAGAGCTATGAGTCTTCTTGAGTAATAAGTCTTTAAGAGCTATGAGTCTTCTTGAGTCTATAAGAGCTGTGAGTCTTCTTGAGTAATAAGTCTATAAGAGCTGTGAGTCTTCTTGAGTCTATGAGCTTTTCACATATGGATTGTACCAGACTGTATTTGACCCTTGAAAAAAAAATATATTCTTCAAACACTGTCAAGGTGTTGGGGATCATGGCTATACAGCAATTTTCAAATCTTTACAGATTTAAAAGCAGATTTAAGTCCAAACTGTAACTCGGCCTCTCAGGAACATTCAGTGTCATCTTGGTTGGCAACTCCAGTGTATATTTGGCCTTGTGGTTTAGGTTATTGTCCAAATCTAGATAAAACAACGTCTGTCTGCAGTGCCAGTCAATCGTATGGACACACCTACTCATTTATATACATACAGTGGGGCAAAAAAAAGTATTTAGTCAGCCACCAATTGTGCAAGTTCTCCCACTTAAAAAGATGAGAGGCCTGTAATTTTCATCATAGGTACACTTCAACTATGACAGAGAAAGTGGGAGAACTTGCACAATTGGTGGCTGACTAAATACTTTTTTGCCCCACTACATACATACATACATACATACATACATACATACATACATACATACATACATACATACATACATACATACATACATACATACATACATACATACATACATACATACATACATACATACATACATACATACATACATACATACAGTGCCTTGCGAAAGTATTCGGCCCCCTTGAACTTTGCGACCTTTTGCCACATTTCAGGCTTCAAACATAAAGATATAAAACTGTATTTTTTTGTGAAGAATCAACAACAAGTGGGACACAATCATGAAGTGGAACGATATTTCTTGAATATTTCAAAATTTTTAACAAATCAAAAACTGAAAAATTGGGCGTGCAAAATTATTCAGCCCCTTTACTTTCAGTGCAGCAAACTCTCTCCAGAAGTTCAGTGAGGATCTCTGAATGATCCAATGTTGACCTAAATGACTAATGATGATAAATACAATCCACCTGTGTGTAATCAAGTCTCCGTATAAATGCACCTGCACTGTGATAGTCTCAGAGGTCCGTTAAAAGAGCAGAGAGCATCATGAAGAACAAGGAACACACCAGGCAGGTCCGATATACTGTTGTGAAGAAGTTTAAAGCCGGATTTGGATACAAAAAGATTTCCCAAGCTTTAAACATCCCAAGGAGCACTGTGCAAGCTATAATATTGAAATGGAAGGAGTATCAGACCACTGCAAATCTACCAAGACCTGGCCGTCCCTCTAAACTTTCAGCTCATACAAGGAGAAGACTGATCAGAGATACAGCCAAGAGGCCCATGATCACTCTGGATGAACTGCAGAGATCTACAGCTGAGGTGGGAGACTCTGTCCATAGGACAACAATCAGTCGTATATTGCACAAATCTGGCCTTTATGCAAGAGTGGCAAGACGAAAGCCATTTCTTAAAGATATCCATAAAAAGTGTTGTTTAAAGTTTGCCACAAGCCACCTGGGAGACACACCAAACATGTGGAAGAATGTGCTCTGGTCAGATGAAACCAAAATTGAACTTTTTGGCAACAATGCAAAACGTTATGTTTGGCGTAAAGCAACACAGCTCATCACCCTGAACACACCATCCCCACTATCAAACATGGTGGTGGCAGCATCATGGTTTGGGCAGGGAAGATGGTTAAAATTGATGGGAAGATGGATGGAGCCAAATACAGGACCATTCTGGAAGAACCTGATGGAGTCTGCAAAGACCTGAGACTGGGACGGAGATTTTGTCTTCCAACAAGACAATGATCCAAAACATAAAGCAAAATCTACAATGGAATGGTTCAAAAATAAACATATCCAGGTGTTAGAATGGCCAAGTCAAAGTCCAGACCTGAATCCAATCGAGAATCTGTGGAAAGAACTGAAAACTGCTGTTCACAAATGCTCTCCATCCAACCTCACTGAGCTCGAGCTGTTTTGAAAGGAGGAATGGGAAAAAATGTCAGTCTCTCGATGTGCAAAACTGATAGAGACATACCCCAAGCTACTTACAGCTGTAATCGCAGCAAAAGGTGGCGCTACAAAGTATTAACTTAAGGGGGCTGAATAATTTTGCACGCCCAATTTTTCAGTTTTTGATTTGTTAAAAAAGTTTGAAATATCCAATAAATGTCGTTCCACTTCATGATTGTGTCCCACTTGTTGTTGATTCTTCACAAAAAAATACAGTTTTATATCTTTATGTTTGAAGCCTGAAATGTGGCAAAAGGTCGCAAAGTTCAAGGGGGCCGAATACTTTCGCAAGGCACTGTACATACACACACACACACACACACACGTAGACAGACAGTACAGTACCTGTCAATATACAACACATCTAGATAAAACATCGATCTATACAGTAACGGTCAGTAGTTTGGACACACCTTCTCATTCAAGGGTTCTTATTTTTTGTTATTTTCTACATTGTAGAATAATAGTGAAGACATCAAATCAAATCAAATCAAATCAAATTTATTTATATAGCCCTTCGTACATCAGCTGATATCTCAAAGTGCTGTACAGAAACCCAGCCTAAAACCCCAAACAGCAAACAATGCAGGTGTAAAAGCACGGTGGCTAGGAAAACTCCCTTAGAAAGGCCAAAACCTAGGAAGAAACCTAGAGAGGAACCGGGCTATGTGGGGTGGCCAGTCCTCTTCTGGCTGTGCCGGGTAGAGATTATAACAGAACATGACCAAGATGTTCAAATGTTCATAAATGACCAGCATGGTCAAATAATAATAAGGCAGAACAGTTGAAACTGGAGCAGCAGCACAGTCAGATGGACTGGGGACAGCAAGGAGCCATCATGTCAGGTAGTCCTGGGGCACGGTCCTAGGGCTCAGGTCCTCCGAGAGAGAGAAAGAAAGAGAGAATTAGAGAGAGCATATGTGGGGTGGCCAGTCCTCTTCTGGCTGTGCCAGGTGGAGATTATAACAGAACGTGGCCAAGATGTTCAAATGTTCATAAATGACCAGCATGGTTGAATAATAGTAAGGCAGAACAGTTGAAACTGAGCAGGAGCATGGCCAGGTGGACTGGGGACAGCAAAGGAGTCCTCATGTCAGGTAGTCCTGGGACATGGTCCTAGGGCCCAGGCCAGTTGAAACTGGAGCAGCAGCATGGCCAGGTGGACTGGGGACAGCAAGGAGTCATCATGTCAGGTAGTCCTGGGGCATGGTTCTAGGGCTCAGGTCCTCCGAGAGAGAGAAAGAAAGAGAGAAGGAGAGAATTAGAGAACGCACACTTAGATTTACACAGGACACCGAATAGGACAGGAGAAGTACTCCAGATAAACAAACTGACCCTAGCCCCCCGACACATAAACTACTGCAGCATAAATACTGGAGGCTGTGACAGGAGGGGTCAGGAGACACTGTGGCCCCATCCGAGGACACCGGACCGGACAGGGCCAAACAGGAAGGATATAACCCCACCCACTTTGCCAAAGCACAGCCCCCACACCACTAGAGGGGAAATCTTCAACCACCAACTTACCATCCTGAGACAAGGCCGAGTATAGCCCACAAAGATCTCCGACACGGCCAACCCAAGGGGTGGGGGGAACCCAGACAGGCCGACCACAACAGTGAATCAACCCACCCAGGTGACGCATCCCCCCAGGGACGGCACGAGAGAGCCCAGCAAGCCAGTGACTCAGCCCCGTAACAGGGTTAGAGGCAGAGAATCCCAGTGGAAAACGGGGAACCGGCCAGGCAGAGACAGCAAGGGCGGTTCGTTGCTCCAGAGCCTTTCCGTTCACCTTCCCACCTCCTGGGCCAGACTACACTCAATCATATGACCCACTGAAGAGATGAGTCTTCAGTAAAGACTTAAAGGTTGAGACCGAGTTTGCGTCTCTGACATGGGTAGGCAGACCGTTCCATAAAAATGGAGCTCTATAGGAGAAAGCCCTGCCTCCAGCTGTTTGCTTAGAAATTCTAGGGACAATTAGGAGGCCTGCGTCTTGTGACCGTAGCGTACGTATAGGTATGTACGGCAGGACCAAATCAGAGAGGTAGGTAGGAGCAAGCCCATGTAATGCTTTGTAGGTTAGCAGTAAAACCTTGAAATCAGCCCTTGCTTTGACAGGAAGCCAGTGTAGAGAGGCTAGCACTGGAGTAATATGATCAAATTTTTTTTTTGGTTCTAGTCAGGGATTCTAGCAGCCGTATTTAGCACTAACTGAAGTTTATTTAGTGCTTTATCCGGTAGCCGGAAAATAGAGCATTGCAGTAGTCTAACCTAGAAGTGACAAAAGCATGGATTAATTTTTCTGCATCATTTTTGGACAGAAAGTTTCTGATTTTTGCAATGTTACGTAGATGGGAAAAGCTGTCCTCGAAATGGTCTTGATATGTTCTTCAAAAGAGAGATCAGGGTCCAGAGTAACGCCGAGGTCCTTCACAGTTTTATTTGAGACGACTGTACAACCATTAAGATTAATTGTCAGATTCAACAGAAGATCTCTTTGTTTCTTGGGACCTAGAACAAGCATCTCTGTTTTGTCCGAGTTTAATAGTAGAAAGTTTGCAGCCATCCACTTCCTTATGTCTGAAACACATGCTTCTAGCGAGGCAATTTTGGTGCTTCACCATGTTTCATTGAAATGTACAGCTGTGTGTCATCCGCATAGCAGTGAAAGTTTACATTATGTTTTCGAATAACATCCCCAAGAGGTAAAATATATAGTGAAAACAATAGTGGTCCTAAAACAGAACCTTGAGGAACACCGAAATGTACAGTTGATTTGTCAGAGGACAAACCATTCACAGAGACAAACTGATATCTTTCCGACAGATAAGACCTAAACCAGGCCAGAACATGTCCGTGTAGACCAATTTGGGTTTCCAATCTCTCCAAAAGAATGTGGTGATCA
>NW_025751419.1:0-15409 GCF_021184085.1 Oncorhynchus gorbuscha
CCTATTCAGGTGTCCTGTGTGAATCTAAGTGTGCGTTCTCTAATTCTCTCCTTCTCTCTTTCTTTCTCTCTCTCGGAGGACCTGAGCCCTAGGACCATGCCCCAGGACTACCTGACATGATGACTCCTTGCGGTCCCCAGTCCACCTGGCCATGCTGCTGCTCCAGTTTCAACTGGCCTGGGCCCTAGGACCATGTCCCAGGACTACCTGACATGAGGACTCCTTGCTGTCCCCAGTCCACCTGGCCATGCTCCTGCTCCAGTTTCAACTGTTCTGCCTTACTATTATTCAACCATGCTGGTCATTTATGAACATTTGAACATCTTGGCCACGTTCTGTTATAATCAGGACGGCACAGCCAGAAGAGGACTGGCCACCCCACATATGCTCTCTCTAATTCTCTCTTTCTTTCTCTCTCTCGGAGGACCTGAGCCCTAGGACCGTGCCCCAGGACTACCTGACATGATGGCTCCTTGCTGTCCCCAGTCCACCTGACTGTGCTGCTGCTCCAGTTTCAACTGTTCTGCCTTATTATTATTTGACCATGCTGGTCATTTATGAACATTTGAACATCTTGGTCATGTTCTGTTATAATCTCTACCCGGCACAGCCAGAAGAGGACTGGCCACCCCACATAGCCCGGTTCCTCTCTAGGTTTCTTCCTAGGTTTTGGC
Source organism: Oncorhynchus gorbuscha (assembly GCF_021184085.1). Taxonomy (NCBI): domain Eukaryota; kingdom Metazoa; phylum Chordata; class Actinopteri; order Salmoniformes; family Salmonidae; genus Oncorhynchus; species Oncorhynchus gorbuscha. The sequence goes on from NW_025751419.1 coordinate 675, forward strand.
CTTTCTAGGGAGTTTTTCCTAGCCACCGTGCTTTTACACCTGCATTGTTTGCTGTTTGGGGTTTTAGGCTGGGTTTCTGTACAGCACTTTGAGATATCAGCTGATGTACGAAGGGCTATATAAATAAATTTGATTTGATTTGATTTGAATCTCACACAAATCATCAAGGAACCCACCAGGTACAACCCTAAATCTGTAAACAAGGGCACCCTCATAGACGTCATCCTGACCAACTGGCCCTCCAAATACACCTCCACTGTCTTCAACCAGGATCTCATTGATCACTGCCTCATTGCCTGTATCCGCTACTGTCATGTTTTGTCATTTATTATCTTGTCTTGTCCCTGTGCTTCCCATTCTATTCGTTTCCCTCTGCTGGTCTTATTAGGTTCTTTCCCTCTTTCTATCCCTCTCTCTCCCCCTCCCTCTCTCACTCTCTCGCTCTCTCTTCTCTCTATCGTTCCGTTCCTGCTCCCAGCTGTTCCTATTCCCCTAATCAATCATTTAGTCTTCCCACACCTGTTCCCGATCCTTTCCCCTGATTAGAGTCCCTATTTCTTCCTTTGTGTTCCGTTCCTGTCCTGTCGGTTCCTTGTCTAGAATTCACCGTGCTGTGTTTGTGTATCGCCCTGTCGTGTCGTGTTTTCCTCAGATGCTGCGTGGTGAGCAGGTGTCTGAGTCTGTCTGGTTCAAGTGCCTTCCCGAGGCAACCTGCTGTTCACCTGCTGTTCAAGATCGAGTCTCCAGTTTGTCCTCGTCATTTCGAGTGAAAGTTGTGTTTTTTGTTTGTATTTACTTTACTGGATTAAAGACTCTGTTTTCGCCAAGTCGCTTTTGGGTCCTCTTTCACCTGCACGACAGAAGGAACCGACCAAGGAATGGACCCAGCGACTTCAGACGCTCGTTACACTGCCGTCGAGATCCAGGAGCCATGCTCGGCAGACACGAGCAGGAATTGTCTGCTGCTCGCCATGCCGTGGAGAACCTGGCCGCTCAGGTTTCCGACCTCTCTGGACAGTTCCAGAGTCTACGTCTCGTGCCACCTGTTACTTCCTGGCCTGCCGAGCCTCCAGAACCTAGGGTTAATAACCCACCTTGCTACTCCGGGCAGCCCACTGAGTGCCGCTCCTTTCTCACGCAGTGTGAGATTGTGTTCTCTCTCCAACCCAACACATACTCTAGAGAGAGAGCTCGGGTTGCTTACGTCATTTCACTCCTTACTGGCCGGGCTCGAGAATGGGGCACAGCTATCTGGGAGGCAAGGGCTGATTGCTCTAACAAGTTCCAGAACTTTAAAGAGGAGATGATTCGGGTTTTTGACCGTTCAGTTTTTGGTAGGGAGGCTTCTAGGGCCCTGGCTTCCTTATGCCAAGGTGAACGGTCCATAACGGATTATTCTATTGAGTTTCGCACTCTTGCTGCCTCTAGTGAGTGGAACGAGCCGGCGCTGCTCGCTCGTTTTCTGGAGGGACTCCACGCAGTGGTTAAGGATGAGATTCTCTCCCGGGAGGTTCCTTCAGATGTGGACTCTTTGATTGCTCTCGCCATCCGCATAGAACGACGGTGTCATGTTTGTCATTTATTATCATGTCTTGTCCCTGTGCTCCCCATTCTATTCGTTTCCCTCTGCTGGTCTTATTTGGTTCTTTCCCTCCTTCTATCCCTCTCTCTCCCCCTCCCTCTCTCACTCTCTCGCTCTCTCTTCTCTCTATCGTTCCGTTCCTGCTCCCAGCTGTTCCTATTCCCCTAATCATCATTTAGTCTTCCCACACCTGTTCCCGATCCTTTCCCCTGATTAGAGTCCCTATTTATTCCTTTGTGTTCCGTTCCTGTCCCGTCGGTTCCTTGTTTAGTATTCACCGTGCTGTGATTGTGTTTCGCCCTGTCCTGTCGTGTTTTTGCCTTCATCAGATGCTGCGTGTGAGCAGGTGTCTCTGTCAACTACGGCCTGCGCCTACCCGGCGACCTGCAGTCTGTGGCCGCTTCTCTTGTTATTCCCCTCTACAGACTAGAGGATTTCTGTTATTCCTGTTTGGACTTGAATAAACTCTGTTTCTGTTAAGTCGCTTTTGGGTCCTCTATCACCTGCATGACAGAAGGAACCGACCAAGGAATGGACCCAGCGACTTCAGACGCTCGTTACACTGCCGTCAAGATCCAAGGAGCCATGCTCGGCAGACACGAGCAGGAATTGTCTGCTGCTCGCCATGCCGTGGAGAACCTGGCCGCTCAGGTTTCCGACCTCTCTGGACAGTTCCAGAGTCTACGTCTCGTGCCACCTGTTACTTCCTGGCCTGCCGAGCCTCCAGAACCTAGGGTTAATAACCCACCTTGCTACTCCGGGCAGCCCACTGAGTGCCGCTCCTTTCTCACGCAGTGTGAGATTGTGTTCTCTCTCCAACCCAACACATACTCTAGAGAGAGAGCTCGGGTTGCTTACGTCATTTCACTCCTTACTGGCCGGGCTCGAGAATGGGGCACAGCTATCTGGGAGGCAAGGGCTGATTGCTCTAACAAGTTCCAGAACTTTAAAGAGGAGATGATTCGGGTTTTTGACCGTTCAGTTTTTGGTAGGGAGGCTTCTAGGGCCCTGGCTTCCTTATGCCAAGGTGAACGGTCCATAACGGATTATTCTATTGAGTTTCGCACTCTTGCTGCCTCTAGTGAGTGGAACGAGCCGGCGCTGCTCGCTCGTTTTCTGGAGGGACTCCACGCAGTGGTTAAGGATGAGATTCTCTCCCGGGAGGTTCCTTCAGATGTGGACTCTTTGATTGCTCTCGCCATCCGCATAGAACGACGGGTAGATCTTCGTCACCGGGCTCGTGGAAGAGAGCTCGCATCAACGGTGTTTCCCTGCTCCGCATCGCAACCATCTCCCTCCTCTGGCTTTGAGACTGAGCCCATGCAGCTGGGAGCGATTCGCATCTCGACTAAGGAGAGGGAACGGAGGATCACCAACCGCCTGTGCCTCTATTGCGGAGTTGCTGGACATTTTGTTAATTCATGTCCAGTAAGAGGCCAGAGCCCATCAGTAAGCGGAGGGCTACTGGTGAGCGCTACTACTCAGGTCTCTTCATCTAGATCTTGTACTACTATGTCGGTCCATCTACGCTGGACCGGTTCGGGTGCTACATGCAGTGCCTTGATTGACTCTGGGGCTGAGGGTTGTTTCATGGACGAAGCATGGGTTCGGAAACATAACATTCCTTTCAGACCGTTAGACAAGCCTACGCCCATGTTTGCCTTAGATGGTAGTCATCTTCCCAGTATCAAATTTGAGACACTACCTTTAACTCTCACAGTATCTGGTAACCACAGTGAGACTATTTCTTTTTGATTTTCCGTTCACCGTTTACACCTGTTGTTTTGGGTCATCCCTGGCTAGTATGTCATAATCCTTCTATTAATTGGTCTAGTAATTCTATCCTATCCTGGAACGTTTCTTGTCATGTGAAGTGTTTAATGTCTGCCATCCCTCCCGTTTCTTCTGTCCCTACTTCTCAGGAGGAACCTGGCGATTTGACAGGAGTGCCGGAGGAATATCATGATCTGCGCACGGTCTTCAGTCGGTCCCGAGCCAACTCCCTTCCTCCTCACCGGTCGTATGATTGTAGTATTGATCTCCTTCCGGGGACCACTCCTCCTCGAGGTAGACTATACTCTCTGTCGGCTCCCGAACGTAAGGCTCTCGAGGATTATTTGTCTGTGTCTCTTGACGCCGGTACCATAGTGCCTTCTTCTTCTCCGGCCGGGCGGGGTTCTTTTTGTTAAGAAGAAGGACGGTACTCTGCGCCCCTGCGTGGATTATCGAGGGCTGAATGACATAACGGTTAAGAATCGTTATCCGCTTCCCCTTATGTCATCAGCCTTCGAGATTCTGCAGGAGCCAGGTGCTTTACTAAGTTGGACCTTCGTAACGCTTACCATCTCGTGCGCATCAGAGAGGGGACGAGTGGAAAACGGCGTTTAACACTCCGTTAGGGCATTTTGAGTACCGGGTTCTGCCGTTCGGTCTCGCCAATGCGCCAGCTGTTTTTCAGGCATTAGTTAATGATGTTCTGAGAGACATGCTGAACATCTTTGTTTTTGTCTATCTTGACGATATCCTGATTTTTTTCTCCGTCACTCGAGATTCATGTTCAGCACGTTCGACGTGTTCTACAGCGCCTTTTAGAGAATTGTCTCTACGTTAAGGCTGAGAAGTGCTCTTTTCATGTCTCCTCCGTTACTTTTCTCGGTTCCGTTATTTCCGCTGAAGGCATTCAGATGGATTCCGCTAAGGTCCAAGCTGTCAGTGATTGGCCCGTTCAAGGTCACGTGTCGAGTTGCAGCGCTTTTTAGGTTTCGCTAATTTCTATCGGCGTTTCATTCGTAATTTCGGTCAAGTTGCTGCCCCTCTCACAGCTCTTACTTCTGTCAAGACGTGTTTTAAGTGGTCCGGTTCCGCCCAGGGAGCTTTTGATCTTCTAAAAGAACGTTTTACGTCCGCTCCTATCCTCGTTACTCCTGACGTCACTAGACAATTCATTGTCGAGGTTGACGCTTCAGAGGTAGGCGTGGGAGCCATTCTATCCCAGCGCTTCCAGTCTGACGATAAGGTTCATCCTTGCGCTTATTTTTCTCATCGCCTGTCGCCATCTGAGCGCAACTATGATGTGGGTAACCGTGAACTGCTCGCCATCCGCTTAGCCCTAGGCGAATGGCGACAGTGGTTGGGGCGACCGTTCCTTTTGTCGTTTGGACAGACCATAAGAACCTTGAGTACATCCGTTCTGCCAAACGACTTAATGCCCGTCAAGCTCGTTGGGCGTTGTTTTTCGCTCGTTTCGAGTTTGTGATTTCTTACCGTCCGGGTAGCAAGAACACCAAGCCTGATGCCTTATCCCGTCTGTTTAGTTCTTCTGTGGCTTCTACTGATCCCGAGGGGATTCTTCCTTATGGGCGTGTTGTCGGGTTAACAGTCTGGGGAATTGAAAGACAGGTTAAGCAAGCACTCACGCACACTGCGTCGCCGCGCGCTTGTCCTAGTAACCTCCTTTTCGTTCCTGTTTCCACTCGTCTGGCTGTTCTTCAGTGGGCTCACTCTGCCAAGTTAGCTGGTCATCCCGGTGTTCGAGGCACTCTTGCGTCTATTCGCCAGCGCTTTTGGTGGCCGACTCAGGAGCGTGACACGCGCCGTTTCGTGGCTGCTTGTTCGGACTGCGCGCAGACTAAGTCGGGTAACTCTCCTCCTGCCGGTCGTCTCAGACCGCTCCCCATTCCTTCTCGACCATGGTCTCACATCGCCTTAGACTTCATTACCGGTCTGCCTTTGTCTGCGGGGAAGACTGTGATTCTTACGGTTGTCGATAGGTTCTCTAAGGCGGCACATTTCATTCCCCTCGCTAAACTTCCTTCCGCTAAGGAGACGGCACAAATCATTATTGAGAATGTATTCAGAATTCATGGCCTCCCGTTAGACGCCGTTTCAGACAGAGGCCCGCAATTCACGTCACAGTTTTGGAGGGAGTTCTGTCGTTTGATTGGTGCGTCCGTCAGTCTCTCTTCCGGGTTTCATCCCCAGTCTAACGGTCAAGCAGAGAGGGCCAATCAGACGATTGGTCGCATACTACGCAGTCTTTCTTTCAGAAACCCTGCGTCTTGGGCAGAACAGCTCCCCTGGGCAGAATACGCTCACAATTCGCTTCCTTCGTCTGCTACCGGGTTATCTCCGTTTCAGAGTAGTCTGGGTTACCAGCCTCCTCTGTTCTCATCCCAGCTTGCCGAGTCCAGCGTTCCCTCCGCTCAAGCGTTTGTCCAACGTTGTGAGCGCACCTGGAGGAGGGTGAGGTCTGCACTTTGCCGTTACAGGGCACAGACGGTGAGAGCCGCCAATAAACGCAGGATTAAGAGTCCAAGGTATTGTTGCGGCCAGAGAGTGTGGCTTTCCACTCGCAACCTTCCTCTTACGACAGCTTCTCGTAAGTTGACTCCGCGGTTCATTGGTCCGTTCCGTGTCTCCCAGGTCGTCAATCCTGTCGCTGTGCGACTGCTTCTTCCGCGACATCTTCGTCGCGTCCATCCTGTCTTCCATGTCTCCTGTGTTAAGCCCTTTCTTCGCACCCCCGTTCGTCTTCCCTCCCCCTCCCGTCCTTGTCGAGCGCACCTATTTACAAGGTACATAAGATCATGGACATGCGTTCTCGGGACGGGGTCACCAATACTTAGTGGATTGGGAGGGTTACGGTCCTGAGGAGAGGAGTTGGGTTCCGTCTCGGGACGTGCTGGACCGTTCACTCATCGATGATTTCCTCCGTTGCCGCCAGGATTCCTCCTCGAGTGCGCCAGGAGGCGCTCGGTGAGTGGGGGTACTGTCATGTTTGTCATTTATTATCATGTCTTGTCCCTGTGCTCCCCATTCTATTCGTTTCCCTCTGCTGGTCTTATTTGGTTCTTTCCCTCCTTCTATCCCTCTCTCTCCCCCTCCCTCTCTCACTCTCTCGCTCTCTCTTCTCTCTATCGTTCCGTTCCTGCTCCCAGCTGTTCCTATTCCCTAATCATCATTTAGTCTTCCCACACCTGTTCCCGATCCTTTCCCCTGATTAGAGTCCCTATTTATTCCTTTGTGTTCCGTTCCTGTCCCGTCGGTTCCTTGTTTAGTATTCACCGTGCTGTGATTGTGTTTCGCCCTGTCCTGTCGTGTTTTTTGCCTTCATCAGATGCTGCGTGTGAGCAGGTGTCTCTGTCAACTACGGCCTGCGCCTACCCGAAGCGACCTGCAGTCTGTGGCCGCTTCTCTTGTTATTCCCCTCTACAGACTAGAGGATTTCTGTTATTCCCTGTTTGGACTTGAATAAACTCTGTTTCTGTTAAGTCGCTTTTGGGTCCTCTATCACCTGCATGACAGACGGGTAGATCTTCGTCACCGGGCTCGTGGAAGAGAGCTCGCATCAACGGTGTTTCCCTGCTCCGCATCGCAACCATCTCCCTCCTCTGGCTCAGAGTCTGAGCCCATGCAGCTGGGAGGGATTCGCATCTCGACTAAGGAGAGGGAACGGAGGATCACCAACCGCCTGTGCCTCTATTGCGGAGTTGCTGGACATTTTGTTAATTCATGTCCAGTAAAAGCCAGAGCTCATCTGTAAGCGGAGGGCTACAGGTGAGCGCAACTACTCAAGTCTCTCCATCAAGATCCTGTACTACTTTGTCGGTCCATCTACGCTGGACCGGTTCGGGTGCTACATGTAGTGCCTTGATAGACTCTGGGGCTGAGGGTTGTTTCATGGACGAAGCATGGGTTCGGAAACATGACATTCCTTTCAGAGAGTTAGAGAAGCCTACGCCCATGTTCGCCTTAGATGGTAGTCATCTTCCCAGTATCAGATTTGAGACACTACCTTTAACCCTCACAGTATCTGGTAACCACAGTGAGACTATTTCTTTTTTGATTTTTCGTTCACCGTTTACACCTGTTGTTTTGGGTCATCCCTGGCTAGTATGTCATAATCCTTCTATTAATTGGTCTAGTAATTCTATCCTATCCTGGAACGTTTCTTGTCATATGAAGTGTTTAATGTCTGCCATCCCTCCCGTTTCTTCTGTCCCTACTTCTCAGGAGGAACCTGGCGATTTGACAGGAGTGCCGGAGGAATATCATGATCTGCGCACGGTCTTCAGTCGGTCCCGAGCCAACTCCCTTCCTCCTCACCGGTTGTATGATTGTAGTATTGATCTCCTTCCGGGGACCACTCCTCCTCGGGGTAGACTATACTCTCTGTCGGCTCCCGAACGTAAGGCTCTCGAGGATTATTTGTCTGTGTCTCTTGACGCCGGTACCATAGTGCCTTCTTCCTCTCCGGCCGGGGCGGGGTTCTTTTTTGTTAAGAAGAAGGACGGTACTCTGCGCCCCTGCGTGGATTATCGAGGGCTGAATGACATAACGGTTAAGAATTGTTATCCGCTTCCCCTTATGTCATCAGCCTTCGAGATTCTGCAGGGAGCCAGGTGCTTTACTAAGTTGGACCTTCGTAACGCTTACCATCTCGTGCGCATCAGAGAGGGGGACGAGTGGAAAACGGCGTTTAACACTCCGTTAGGGCATTTTGAGTACCGGGTTCTGCCGTTTGGTCTCGCCAATGCGCCAGCTGTTTTTCAGGCATTAGTTAATGATGTTCTGAGAGACATGCTGAACATCTTTGTTTTTGTCTATCTTGACGATATCCTGATTTTTTCTCCGTCACTCGAGATTCATGTTCAGCACGTTCGACGTGTTCTACAGCGCCTTTTAGAGAATTGTCTCTACGTAAAGTCTGAGAAGTGCTCTTTTCATGTCTCCTCCGTTACTTTTCTCGGTTCCGTTATTTCCGCTGAAGGCATTCAGATGGATTCCGCTAAGGTCCAAGCTGTCAGTGATTGGCCCGTTCCAAGGTCACGTGTCGAGTTGCAGCGCTTTTAGGTTTCGCTAATTTCTATCGGCGTTTCATTCGTAATTTCGGTCAAGTTGCTGCCCCTCTCACAGCTCTTACTTCTGTCAAGACGTGTTTTAAGTGGTCCGGTTCCGCCCAGGGAGCTTTTGATCTTCTAAAAGAACGTTTTACGTCCGCTCCTATCCTCGTTACTCCTGACGTCACTAGACAATTCATTGTCGAGGTTGACGCTTCAGAGGTAGGCGTGGGAGCCATTCTATCCCAGCGCTTCCAGTCTGACGATAAGGTTCATCCTTGCGCTTATTTTTCTCATCGCCTGTCGCCATCTGAGCGCAACTATGATGTGGGTAACCGTGAACTGCTCGCCATCCGCTTAGCCCTAGGCGAATGGCGACAGTGGTTGGAGGGGGCGACCGTTCCTTTTGTCGTTTGGACAGACCATAAGAACCTTGAGTACATCCGTTCTGCCAAACGACTTAATGCCCGTCAAGCTCGTTGGGCGTTGTTTTTCGCTCGTTTCGAGTTTGTGATTTCTTACCGTCCGGGTAGCAAGAACACCAAGCCTGATGCCTTATCCCGTCTGTTTAGTTCTTCTGTGGCTTCTACTGATCCCGAGGGGATTCTTCCTTATGGGCGTGTTGTCGGGTTAACAGTCTGGGGAATTGAAAGACAGGTTAAGCAAGCACTCACGCACACTGCGTCGCCGCGCGCTTGTCCTAGTAACCTCCTTTTCGTTCCTGTTTCCACTCGTCTGGCTGTTCTTCAGTGGGCTCACTCTGCCAAGTTAGCTGGTCATCCCGGTGTTCGAGGCACTCTTGCGTCTATTCGCCAGCGCTTTTGGTGGCCGACTCAGGAGCGTGACACGCGCCGTTTCGTGGCTGCTTGTTCGGACTGCGCGCAGACTAAGTCGGGTAACTCTCCTCCTGCCGGTCGTCTCAGACCGCTCCCCATTCCTTCTCGACCATGGTCTCACATCGCCCTAGACTTCATTACCGGTCTGCCTTTGTCTGCGGGGAAGACTGTGATTCTTACGGTTGTCGATAGGTTCTCTAAGGCGGCACATTTCATTCCCCTCGCTAAACTTCCTTCCGCTAAGGAGACGGCACAAATCATTATCGAGAATGTATTCAGAATTCATGGCCTCCCGTTAGACGCCGTTTCAGACAGAGGCCCGCAATTCACGTCACAGTTTTGGAGGGAGTTCTGTCGTTTGATTGGTGCGTCCGTCAGTCTCTCTTCCGGGTTTCATCCCCAGTCTAACGGTCAAGCAGAGGGCCAATCAGACGATTGGTCGCATACTACGCAGCCTTTCTTTCAGAAACCCTGCGTCTTGGGCAGAACAGCTCCCCTGGGCAGAATACGCTCACAATTCGCTTCCTTCGTCTGCTACCGGGTTATCTCCGTTTCAGAGTAGTCTGGGTTACCAGCCTCCTTTGTTCTCATCCCAGCTTGCCGAGTCCAGCGTTCCCTCCGCTCAAGCGTTTGTCCAACGTTGTGAGCGCACCTGGAGGAGGGTGAGGTCTGCACTTTGCCGTTACAGGGCACAGACTGTGAGAGCCGCCAATAAACGCAGGATTAAGAGTCCAAGGTATTGTTGCGGCCAGAGAGTGTGGCTTTCCACTCGCAACCTTCCTCTTACGACAGCTTCTCGTAAGTTGACTCCGCGGTTCATTGGTCCGTTCCGTGTCTCCCAGGTCGTCAATCCTGTCGCTGTGCGACTGCTTCTTCCGCGACATCTTCGTCGCGTCCATCCTGTCTTCCATGTCTCCTGTGTTAAGCCCTTTCTTCGCACCCCGTTCGTCTTCCCTCCCCCTCCCGTCCTTGTCGAGAGCGCACCTATTTACAAGGTACATAAGATCATGGACATGCGTTCTCGGGGACGGGGTCACCAATACTTAGTGGATTGGGAGGGTTACGGTCCTGAGGAGAGGAGTTGGGTTCCGTCTCGGGACGTGCTGGACCGTTCACTCATTGATGATTTCCTCCGTTGCCGCCAGGATTCCTCCTCGAGTGCGCCAGGAGGCGCTCGGTGAGTGGGGGGTACTGTCATGTTTTGTCATTTATTATCTTGTCTTGTCCCTGTGCTTCCCATTCTATTCGTTTCCCTCTGCTGGTCTTATTAGGTTCTTTCCCTCTTTCTATCCCTCTCTCTCCCCCTCCCTCTCTCACTCTCTCGCTCTCTCTTCTCTCTATCGTTCCGTTCCTGCTCCCAGCTGTTCCTATTCCCCTAATCAATCATTTAGTCTTCCCACACCTGTTCCCGATCCTTTCCCCTGATTAGAGTCCCTATTTCTTCCTTTGTGTTCCGTTCCTGTCCTGTCGGTTCCTTGTCTAGAATTCACCGTGCTGTGTTTGTGTATCGCCCTGTCGTGTCGTGTTTTCCTCAGATGCTGCGTGGTGAGCAGGTGTCTGAGTCTGTCTGGTTCAAGTGCCTTCCCGAGGCAACCTGCTGTTCACCTGCTGTTCAAGATCGAGTCTCCAGTTTGTCCTCGTCATTTCGAGTGAAAGTTGTGTTTTTTGTTTGTATTTACTTTACTGGATTAAAGACTCTGTTTTCGCCAAGTCGCTTTTGGGTCCTCTTTCACCTGCACGACAGCTACGGAGCCGCAGTCAAACGACCACCCCTCATCACTGTCAAACGCTCCCTAAAACACTTCTGTGAGCAGGCCTTTCTAATCGACCTGGCCCAGGTATCCTGGAAGGACATTGACCTCATCCCGTCAGTTGAGGATGCCTGGTCATTCTTTAAAAGTAACTTCCTCACCATTTTAGATAAGCATGCTCCGTTCAAAAAATGCAGAACTAAGAACAGATATAGCCCTTGGTTCACTCCAGACCTGACTGCCCTCGACCAGCACAAAAACATCCTGTGGCGGACTGCATTAGCATCGAATAGTCCCCGCGATATGCAACTGTTCAGGGAAGTCAGGAACCAATACACGCAGTCAGTCAGGAAAGCTAAGGCCAGCTTCTTCAGGCAGAAGTTTGCATCCTGTAGCTCCAACTCCAAAAAGTTCTGGGACAATGTGAAGTCCATGGAGAACAAGAGCACCTCCTCCCAGCTGCCCACTGCACTGAGGCTAGGTAACACTGTCACCACCGATAAACCCATGATTATCGAAAACTTCAACAAGCATTTCTCAACGGCTGGCCATGCCTTCCGCCTGGCTACTCCAACCTCGGCCAACAGCTCCGCCCCCCCCCCCCCCCCCCGCAGCTACTCACCAAGCCTCTCCAAGTTCTCCTTTTCCCAAATCCAGATAGCAGATGTTCTGAAAGAGCTGCAAAACCTGGACCCGTACAAATCAGCTGGGCTTGACAATCTGGACCCTCTATTTCTGAAACTATCCGCCGCCATTGTCGCAACCCCTATTACCAGCCTGTTCAACCTCTCTTTCATATCGTCTGAGATCCCCAAGGATTGGAAAGCTGCCGCAGTCATCCCCCTCTTCAAAGGGGGGAGACACCCTGGACCCAAACTGTTACAGACCTATATCCATCCTGCCCTGCCTATCTAAGGTCTTCGAAAGCCAAGTCAACAAACAGGTCACTGACTATCTCGAATCCCACCGTACCTTCTCCGCTGTGCAATCTGGTTTCCGAGCCGGTCACGGGTGCACCTCAGCCACGCTCAAGGTACTAACAGATATCATAACCGCCATCGATAAAAGACAGTACTGTGCAGCCATCTTCATCGACCTTGCCAAGGCTTTTGACTCTGTCAATCACCATATTCTAATCGGCAGACTCAGTAGCCTCGGTTTTTCGGATGACTGCCTTGCCTGGTTCACCAATTACTTTGCAGACAGAGTTCAGTGTGTCAAATCGGAGGGCATGCTGTCCGGTCCTCTGGCAGTCTCTATGGGGGTGCCACAGGGTTCAATTCTCGGGCCGACTCTTTTCTCTGTATATATCAATGATGTTGCTCTTGCTGCAGGCGATTCCCTGATCCACCTCTACGCAGACGACACCATTCTATATACTTCCGGCCCGTCCTTGGACACTGTGCTATCTAACCTCCAAACGAGCTTCAATGCCATACAACACTCCTTCCGTGGCCTCCAACTGCTCTTAAACGCTAGTAAAACCAAATGCATGCTTTTCAACCGTTCGCTGCCTGCACCCGCACGCCTGACCAGCATCACCACCCTGGATGGTTCCGACCTTGAATATGTGGACATCTATAAGTACCTAGGTGTCTGGCTAGACTGTAAACTCTCCTTCCAGACTCATATCAAACATCTCCAATCGAAAATCAAATCAAGAGTCCGCTTTCTATTCCGCAACAAAGCCTCCTTCACTCACGCCGCCAAACTTACCCTAGTAAAACTGACTATCCTACCGATCCTCGACTTCGGCGATGTCATCTACAAAATTGCTTCCAACACTCTACTCAGCAAACTGGATGCAGTTTATCACAGTGCCATCCGTTTTGTCACTAAAGCACCTTATACCACCCACCACTGCGACTTGTATGCTCTAGTCGGCTGGCCCTCGCTACATATTCGTCGCCAGACCCACTCCAGGTCATCTACAAGTCCATGCTAGGTAAAGCTCCGCCTTATCTCAGTTCACCGGTCACGATGGCAACACCCATCCGTAGCACGCGCTCCAGCAGGTGTATCTCACTGATCATCCCTAAAGCCAACACCTCATTTGGCCGCCTTTCGTTCCAGTTCTCTGCTGCCTGTGACTGGAACGAATTGCAAAAATCGCTGAAGTTGGAGACTTTTATCTCCCTCACCAACTTCAAACATCTGCTATCTGAGCAGCTAACCGATCGCTGCAGCTGTACATAGTCTATTGGTAAATAGCCCACCAATTTTCACCTACCTCATCCCCATACTGTTTTAATTATTTACTTTTCTGCTCTTTTGCACACCAATATCTCTACCCGTACATGACCATCTGATCATTTATCACTCCAGTGTTAATCTGCTAAATTGTAATTATTCGCCTACCTCCTCATGCCTTTTGCACACAATGTATATAGACTCCCCTTTTTTTCTACTGTGTTATTGACTTGTTAATTGTTTACTCCATGTGTAACTCTGTGTTGTCTGTTCACACTGCTATGCTTTATCTTGGCCAGGTCGCAGTTGCAAATGAGAACTTGATTGGTTTTACTGCTAACCTACAAAGCATTACATGGGCTTGCTCCTACCTACCTCTCTGATTTGGTCCTGCCGTACATACCTATACGTACGCTACGGTCACAAGACGCAGGCCTCCTAATTGTCCCTAGAATTTCTAAGCAAACAGCTGGAGGCAGGGCTTTCTCCTATAGAGCTCCATTTTTATGGAACGGTCTGCCTACCCATGTCAGAGACGCAAACTCGGTCTCAACCTTTAAGTCTTTACTGAAGACTCATCTCTTCAGTGGGTAATATGATTGAGTGTAGTCTGGCCCAGGAGTGGGAAGGTGAACGGAAAGGCTCTGGAGCAACGAACCGCCCTTGCTGTCTCTGCCTGGCCGGTTCCCCTTTTTCCACTGGGATTCTCTGCCTCTAGCCCTGTTACGGGGGCTGAGTCACTGGCTTGCTGGGGCTCTCTCGTGCCGTCCCTGGGGGGTGCGTCACCTGGGTGGGTTGATTCACTGTTGTGGTCGGCCTGTCTGGGTTCCCCCCTTGGGTTGTACCAAGTGGGTGGGGTTATATCCTTCCTGTTTGGCCCTGTCCGGGGTGTCCTCGGATGGGGCCACAGTGTCTCCTGACCCCTCCTGTCTCAGCCTCCAGTATTTATGCTGCAGTAGTTTATGTGTCGGGGGCTAGGGTCAGTTTGTTTATCTGGAGTACTTCTCCTGTCCTATTCGGTGTCCTGTGTAAATCTAAGTGTGCGTTCTCTAATTCTCTCCTTCTCTCTTTCTTTCTCTCTCTCGGAGGACCTGAGCCCTAGAACCATGCCCCAGGACTACCTGACATGATGACTCCTTGCTGTCCCCAGTCCACCTGGCCGTGCTGCTGCTCCAGTTTCAACTGGCCTGGGCCCTAGGACCATGTCCCAGGACTACCTGACATGAGGACTCCTTGCTGTCCCCAGTCCACCTGGCCATGCTCCTGCTCCAGTTTCAACTGACCTGAGCCCTAGGACCGTGCCCCAGGACTACCTGACATGATGGCTCCTTGCTGTCCCCAGTCCACCTGACTGTGCTGCTGCTCCAGTTTCAACTGTTCTGCCTTATTATTATTTGACCATGCTGGTCATTTATGAACATTTGAACATCTTGGTCATGTTCTGTTATAATCTCTACCCGGCACAGCCAGAAGAGGACTGGCCACCCCACATAGCCCGGTTCCTCTCTAGGTTTCTTCCTAGGTTTTGGCCTTTCTA
>NW_025751420.1:5000-15396 GCF_021184085.1 Oncorhynchus gorbuscha
AACACAAGGCCAAGACAATAACCTAAAACACAGGGCCAGGACAATAACCTAAAACACAAGGCCAAGACAATAACCTAAAACACAGGGCCAGGACAATAACCTAAAACAAAAGGCCAGGACAATAACCTAAAACACAAGGCCAGCACAATAACCTAAAACACAAGGCCAAGACAATAACCTAAAACACAGGGCCAGGACAATAACCTAAAACACAAGGCCAAGACAATAACCTAAAACACAGGGCCAGGACAATAACCTAAAACACAAGGCCAAGACAATAACCATAGTCCCAAACAACACCCGGTGTCCCAAATTGCACCCTATTCACTATGGGCCCTGGTCTATAGTAGTGTTCTATGTAGGGAATAGGGCCCTGGTCTATAGTAGTGTTCTATGTAGGGAATAGGTCCCTGGTCTATAGTAGTGTTCTATGTAGGGAATAGGTCCCTGGTCTATAGTAGTGTTCTATATAGGGAATAGGGCTCTGGTCTATAGTAGTGTTCTATATAGGGAATAGGGCTCTGGTCTATAGTAGTGTTCTATATAGGGAATAGGGCTCTGGTCTATAGTAGTGTTCTATGTAGGGAATTGGGCTCTTGTCTATAGTAGTGTTCTATATAGGGAATAGGGCTCTTGTCTATAGTAGTGTTCTATGTAGGGAATTGGGCTCTTGTCTATAGTAGTGTTCTATATAGGGAATAGGGGTCTGGTCTATAGTAGTGTTCTATATAGGAATAGGGCTCTGGTCTATAGTAGTGTTCTATATAGGGAATAGGGCTCTGGTCTATAGTAGTGTTCTATGTAGGGAATTGGGCTCTTGTCTATAGTAGTGTTCTATATAGGGAATAGGGCTCTTGTCTATAGTAGTGTTCTATGTAGGGAATTGGGCTCTGGTCAATAGTAGTGTTCTATATAGGGAATAGGGCTCTGGTCTATAGTAGTGTTCTATATAGGGAATAGGGCTCTGGTCTATAGTAGTGTTCTATATAGGGAATAGGGCTCTGGTCTATAGTAGTGTTCTATATAGGGAATAGGGCTCTGGTCTATAGTAGTGTTCTATGTAGGGAATAGGGCTCTGGTCTATAGTAGTGTTCTATATAGGGAATAGGGCTCTGGTCTATAGTAGTGTTCTATATAGGGAATAGGGCTCTGGTCTATAGTAGTGTTCTATATAGGGAATAGGGCTCTGGTCTATAGTAGTGTTCTATATAGGGAATAGGGCTCTGGTCTATAGTAGTGTTCTATATAGGAATAGGGCTCTGGTCTATAGTAGTGTTCTATGTAGGGAATAGGGCTCTGGTCTATAGTAGTGTTCTATATAGGGATTGGGCTCTGGTCTATAGTAGTGTTCTATATAGGGAATAGGGCTCTGGTCTATAGTAGTGTTCTATATAGGGAATAGGGCTCTGGTCTATAGTAGTGTTCTATATAGGAATAGGGCTCTGGTCTATAGTAGTGTTCTATATAGGAATAGGGCTCTGGTCTATAGTAGTGTTCTATATAGGGAATAGGGCTCTGGTCTATAGTAGTGTTCTATATAGGGAATAGGGGTCTGGTCTATAGTAGTGTTCTATGTAGGGAATAGGGCTCTGGTCTATAGTAGTGTTCTATAACTGGACCGTAACTGGAGTCGCTAGGGACTGTAACTGGCGTTGCTAGGGACCTTAACTGGCGTTGCTAGGGCAGACATCTGTCTATGTTCTATCAGACCCCATCTGCATGACACACGTACACACACACACACACAGATATGTACACACACACACAGACATGTACACACACACACACACAGACACGTACACACACACACAGATATGTACACACACACACAGACACGTACACACACACACAGATATGTACACACACACACAGACACGTACACACACACACGTACACACACTATTACAGCCAGGGTCATTGGCTTGTTGTTTTCCATCTGTATTCAGAGAGAATCCTTATCCACTATTCTGCAGCTGGGAGAGATTCAGGGATGGAGCATTCTTCTGTGTATGTGGGTGAGTGGTGAGTGAGTGAGTGAGTGAGTGAGTGAGTGAGTGAGTGAGTGAGTGGGTGAGTGAGTGAGTGAGTGAGTGAGTGAGTGAGTGAGTGAGTGGTGAGTGAGTGGTGGTGAGTGAGGGACTGAGTGAGTGAGTGAGTGGTGAGTGAGTGAGTGAGTGGTGAGTGAGTGAGTGGTGGTGAGTGAGTGAGTGAGGGAGTGAGGGACTGAGTGAGGGACTGAGTGAGGGACTGAGTGAGGGACTGAGTGAGAGACTGAATGAGTGAGTGAGTGAGTGAGTGAGTGAGTGAGTGAGTGAGTGAGTGAGTGAGTAAGTGAGGGACTGAGTGAGTGAGTGAGGGACTGAGTGAGTGAGTGAGTGAGTGAGTGAGTGAGTGAGTGAGTGAGTGTGTCATGTTTTGTCATTTATTATCTTGTCTTGTCCCTGTGCTTCCCATTCTATTCGTTTCCCTCTGCTGGTCTTATTAGGTTCTTTCCCTCTTTCTATCCCTCTCTCTCCCCCTCCCTCTCTCACTCTCTCGCTCTCTCTTCTCTCTATCGTTCCGTTCCTGCTCCCAGCTGTTCCTATTCCCTAATCAATCATTTAGTCTTCCCACACCTGTTCCCGATCCTTTCCCCTGATTAGAGTCCTATTTCTTCCTTTGTGTTCCGTTCCTGTCCTGTCGGTTCCTTGTCTAGAATTCACCGTGCTGTGTTTGTGTATCGCCCTGTCGTGTCATGTTTTCCTCAGATGCTGCGTGGTGAGCAGGTGTCTGAGTCTGTCTGGTTCAAGTGCCTTCCGAGGCAACCTGCTGTTCACCTGCTGTTCAAGATCGAGTCTCCAGTTTGTCCTCGTCATTTCGAGTGAAAGTTGTGTTTTTTGTTTGTATTTACTTTACTGGATTAAAGACTCTGTTTTCGCCAAGTCGCTTTTGGGTCCTCTTTCACCTGCATGACAGAAGGAACCACCAAGGAATGGACCAGCGACTTCAGACGCTCGTTACACTGCCGTCGAGATCCAGAGCCATGCTGTGCAGACACGAGAGAATTGTCTGCTGCTCGCCATGCCGTGGAGAACCTGGCCGCTCAGGTTTCCGACCTCTCTGGACAGTTCCAGAGTCTACGTCTCGTGCCACCTGTTACTTCCTGGCCTGCCGAGCCTCCAGAACCTAGGGTTAATAACCCACCTTGCTACTCCGGGCAGCCCACTGAGTGCCGCTCCTTTCTCACGCAGTGTGAGATTGTGTTCTCTCTCCAACCCAACACATACTCTAGAGAGCTCGGGGTTGCTTACGTCATTTCACTCCTTACTGGCCGGGCTCGAGAATGGGGCACAGCTATCTGGGGGAGGCAAGGGCTGATTGCTCTAACAAGTTCCAGAACTTTAAAGAGGAGATGATTCGGTTTTTGACCGTTCAGTTTTGGTAGGGAGGCTTCTAGGGCCCTGGCTTCCTTATGCCAAGGTGAACGGTCCATAACGGATTATTCTATTGAGTTTCGCACTCTTGCTGCCTCTAGTGAGTGGAACGAGCCGGCGCTGCTCGCCTCGTTTTCTGGAGGGACTCCACGCAGTGGTTAAGGATGAGATTCTCTCCCGGGAGGTTCCTTCAGATGTGGACTCTTTGATTGCTCTCGCCATCCGCATAGAACGACGGGTAGATCTTCGTCACCGGGCTCGTGGAAGAGAGCTCGCATCAACGGTGTTTCCCTGCTCCGCATCGCAACCATCTCCCTCCTCTGGCTCAGAGTCTGAGCCCATGCAGCTGGGAGGATTCGCATCTCGACTAAGGAGAGGGAACGGAGGATCACCAACCGCCTGTGCCTCTATTGCGGAGTTGCTGGACATTTTGTTAATTCATGTCCAGTAAAAGCCAGAGCTCATCTGTAAGCGGAGGGCTACAGGTGAGCGCAACTACTCAAGTCTCTCCATCAAGATCCTGTACTACTTTGTCGGTCCATCTACGCTGGACCGGTTCGGGTGCTACATGTAGTGCCTTGATAGACTCTGGGGCTGAGGGTTGTTTCATGGACGAAGCACGGGTTGGGAAACATGACATTCCTTTCAGAGAGTTAGAGAAGCCTACGCCCATGTTCGCCTTAGATGGTAGTCATCTTCCCAGTATCAGATTTGAGACACTACCTTTAACCCTCACAGTATCTGGTAACCACAGTGAGACTATTTCTTTTTGATTTTTCGTTCACCGTTTACACCTGTTGTTTTGGGTCATCCCTGGCTAGTATGTCATAATCCTTCTATTAATTGGTCTAGTAATTCTATCCTATCCTGGAACGTTTCTTGTCATGTGAAGTGTTTAATGTCTGCCATCCCTCCCGTTTCTTCTGTCCCTACTTCTCAGGAGGAACCTGGCGATTTGACAGGAGTGCCGGAGGAATATCATGATCTGCGCACGGTCTTCAGTCGGTCCCGAGCCAACTCCCTTCCTCCTCACCGGTCGTATGATTGTAGTATTGATCTCCTTCCGGGGACCACTCCTCCTCGGGGGTAGACTATACTCTGTCGGCTCCCGAACGTAAGGCTCTCAAGGATTATTTGTCTGTGTCTCTTGACGCCGGTACCATAGTGCCTTCTTCCTCTCCGGCCGGGCGGGGTTCTTTTGTTAAGAAGAAGGACGGTACTCTGCGCCCTGCGTGGATATCGAGGGCTGAATGACATAACGGTTAAGAATCGTTATCCGCTTCCCCCTTATGTCATCAGCCTTCGAGATTCTGCAGGAGCCAGGTGCTTTACTAAGTTGGACCTTCGTAACGCTTACCATCTCGTGCGCATCAGAGAGGGGGACGAGTGGAAAACGGCGTTTAACACTCCGTTAGGGCATTTTGAGTACCGGGTTCTGCCGTTTGGTCTCGCCAATGCGCCAGCTGTTTTTCAGGCATTAGTTAATGATGTTCTGAGAGACATGCTGAACATCTTTGTTTTTGTCTATCTTGACGATATCCTGATTTTTTCTCCGTCACTCGAGATTCATGTTCAGCACGTTCGAGCGTGTTCTACAGCGCCTTTTAGAGAATTGTCTCTACGTAAAGGCTGAGAAGTGCTCTTTTCATGTCTCCTCCGTTACTTTTCTCGGTTCTGTTATTTCCGCTGAAGGCATTCAGATGGATTCCGCTAAGGTCCAAGCTGTCAGTGATTGGCCCGTTCCAGGTCACGTGTCGAGTTGCAGCGCTTTTAGGTTTCGCTAATTTCTATCAGCAAGTTTCATTCGTAATTTCGGTCAAGTTGCTGCCCCTCTCACAGCTCTTACTTCTGTCAAGACGTGTTTTAAGTGGTCCGGTTCCGCCCAGGGAGCTTTTGATCTTCTAAAAGAACGTTTTACGTCCGCTCCTATCCTCGTTACTCCTGACGTCACTAGACAATTCATTGTCGAGGTTGACGCTTCAGAGGTAGGCGTGGGAGCCATTCTATCCCAGCGCTTCCAGTCTGACGATAAGGTTCATCCTTGCGCTTATTTTTCTCATCGCCTGTCGCCATCTGAGCGCAACTATGATGTGGTAACCGTGAACTGCTCGCCATCCGCTTAGCCCTAGGCGAATGGCGACAGTGGTTGGAGGGGGCGACCGTTCCTTTTGTCGTTTGGACAGACCATAAGAACCTTGAGTACATCCGTTCTGCCAAACGACTTAATGCCCGTCAAGCTCGTTGGGCGTTGTTTCGCTCGTTTCGAGTTTGTGATTTCTTACCGTCCGGGTAGCAAGAACACCAAGCCTGATGCCTTATCCCGTCTGTTTAGTTCTTCTGTGGCTTCTACTGATCCCGAGGGGATTCTTCCTTATGGGCGTGTTGTCGGGTTAACAGTCTGGGGAATTGAAAGACAGGTTAAGCAAGCACTCACGCACACTGCGTCGCGCGCGCTTGTCCTAGTAACCTCCTTTTCGTTCCTGTTTCCACTCGTCTGGCTGTTCTTCAGTGGGCTCACTCTGCCAAGTTAGCTGGTCATCCCGGTGTTCGAGGCACTCTTGCGTCTATTCGCCAGCGCTTTTGGTGGCCGACTCAGGAGCGTGACACGCGCCGTTTCGTGGCTGCTTGTTGGACTGCGCGCAGACTAAGTCGGGTAACTCTCCTCCTGCCGGTCGTCTCAGACCGCTCTCCCATTCCTTCTCGACCATGGTCTCACATCGCCTAGACTTCATTACCGGTCTGCCTTTGTCTGCGGGGAAGACTGTGATTCTTACGGTTGTCGATAGGTTCTCTAAGGCGGCACATTTCATTCCCCTCGCTAAACTTCCTTCCGCTAAGGAGACGGCACAAATCATTATCGAGAATGTATTCAGAATTCATGGCCTCCCGTTAGACGCCGTTTCAGACAGAGGCCCGCAATTCACGTCACAGTTTTGGAGGGAGTTCTGTCGTTTGATTGTGCGTCCGTCAGTCTCTCTTCCGGGTTTCATCCCCAGTCTAACGGTCAAGCAGAGAGGGCCAATCAGACAATTGGTCGCATACTACGCAGCCTTTCTTTCAGAAACCCTGCGTCTTTGGGCAGAACAGCTCCCCTGGGCAGAATACGCTCAATTCCGCTTCCTTCGTCTGCTACCGGGTTATCTCCGTTTCAGAGTAGTCTGGGTTACCAGCCTCCTCTGTTCTCATCCCAGCTTGCCGAGTCCGCGTTCCCCTCATCAGCGTTTGTCCAACGTGTGAGCGCACCTGGAAGGAGGGTGAGGTCTGCACTTTGCCGTTACAGGGCACAGACTGTGAGAGCCGCCAATAAACGCAGGATTAGAGTCCAAGGTATTGTTGCGGCCAGAGAGTGTGGCTTTCCACTCGCAACCTTCCTCTTCGACAGCTTCTCGTAAGTTGACTCCGCGGTTCATTGGTCCGTTCCGTGTCTCCCAGGTCGTCAATCCTGTCGCTGTGCGACTGCTTCTTCCGCGACATCTTCGTCGCATCCATCCTGTCTTCCATGTCTCCTGTGTTAAGCCTCCTTTCTTCGCACCTCCCGTTTCGTCTTCCCTCCCCCCTCCCGTCCTTGTCGAGAAGCGCACCTATTTACAAGGTACATAAGATCATGGACATGCGTTCTCGGGGACGGGGTCACCAATACTTAGTGGATTGGGAGGGTTACGGTCCTGAGGAGAGGAGTTGGGTTCCGTCTCAGGGACGTGCTGGACCGTTCACTCATTGATGATTTCCTCCGTTGCCGCCAGGATTCCCCTCGAGTGCGCCAGGAGCGCTCGGTGAGTGGGGGTACTGTCATGTTTTGTCATTTATTATCTTGTCTTGTCCCTGTGCTTCCCATTCTGTTCGTTTCCCTCTGCTGGTCTTATTAGGTTCTTTCCCTCTTTCCTATCCCTCTCTCTCCCCCTCCCTCTCTCACTCTCTCGCTCTCTCTTCTCTCTATCGTTCCGTTCCTGCTCCCAGCTGTTCCTATTCCCCTAATCAATCATTTAGTCTTCCCACACCTGTTCCCGATCCTTTCCCTGATTAGAGTCCCTATTTCTTCCTTTGTGTTCCGTTCCTGTCCTGTCGGTTCCTTGTCTAGAATTCACCGTGCTGTGTTTGTGTATCGCCCTGTCGTGTCATGTTTTCCTCAGATGCTGCGTGGTGAGCAGGTGTCTAGTCCCTGTCTGGTTCAAGTGCCCTCTCAGAGGCAACCTGCTGTTCACCTGCTGTTCAAGATCGAGTCTCCAGTTTGTCCTCGTCATTTCGAGTGAAAGTTGTGTTTTTGTTTGTATTTACTTTACTGGATTAAAGACTCTGTTTTCGCCAAGAGTCGCTTTTGGGTCCTCTTTCACCTGCATGACAGAGTGAGTGAGTGGTGGTGGTGAGTGGTGGTGAGTGGTGGTGGTGGTGAGTGGTGGTGGGAGAGAGAGAGAGAGAGAGAGAGAGAGAGAGAGAGAGAGAGAGAGAGAGAGAGAGAGAGAGAGAGAGAGAGAGAGAGAGAGAGAGAGGTTAAATGAATGTCTCACTTAGGACCCATCTGAGAAACTATTGATCACCACTCACTCTTTTCACACAAACACACAGAGAGAAGAGCGAGAGAAAGAGGAGAGAAAGAGGGAGGGGAGGAAAGAGGAGTGATATAGGAGAGAGAGAGATGGAGAAGGAGAGAGGGAAGGAGGAAGAGAGAGAGATGGAGAAGGAGAGAGGGGAAGGAGGGAGAGATAGAGGGGGAGGAAGAGAGAGAAAGAGAGAGTGAAAGAGGGAGAAAAAGAGGGAGAAGGAGAGGGAAGAAGGAAGAGGGAGAGAAAGAGGGAGAGGGAGATGGAGAAGGAAGCAGGAAGAGAGAGAAAGAGGGAGAGAAAGAGGGAGGAAAACGGGAGAGAAAGAGGAGAGAGAGATGTAAAGAGAAAAGAGACAGGCGCAGGAATGCGTAATAAGGGGTTTTATGTCCCAATGACAGCGTGCCGCGTAAAGGCACAGGAATGCGTAATAAGGGGTTTTATGTCCCAATGACAGCGTGCCGCGTAAAGGCACAGGAATGCGTAATAGGGGTTTTATGTCCCAATGACAGCGTGCCGCGTAAAGGCACAGGAATGCGTAATAGGGGTTTTATGTCCCAATGACAGCGTGCCGTGTAAAGGCACAGGAATGCGTAATAGGGGTTTTATGTCCCAATGACAGCGTGCCGCGTAGAAGGCACAGGAATGCGTAATAGGGGGTTTTATGTCCCAATGACAGCGTGCCGTGTAAAGGCACAGGAAGTGGTCCTGCTGTAGCTCAGTTGGTAGAGCATGGCGCTTGTAACGCCAGGGTAGTGGGTTCGATGCCCGGGACCACCCATACGTAGAATGTATGCACACATGACTGTAAGTCGCTGGATAAAAGCGTCTGCTAAATGGCATATATTATTATTATATTATGTGTAATAAGGGGTTTTATGTCCCAATGACAGCGTGCCGCGTAAAGGCACAGGAATGTGTAATAAGGGGTTTTATGTCCTAATGACAGCGTGCCGCTAAAGGCACAGGAATGTGTAATAAGGGGTTTTATGTCCCAATGACAGCGTGCCGCGTAAAGGCACAGGAATGTGTAATAAGGGGTCTTATGTCCCAATGACAGCGTGCCGTGTAAAGGCACAGGAATGTGTAATAAGGGGTTTTATGTCCCAATGACAGCGTGTCGTGTAAAGGCACAGGAATGTGTAATAAGGGGTTTTATGTCCCAATGACAGCGTGCCGCGTAAAGGCACAGGGAATGTGTAATAAGGGGTTTTATGTCCTAAATGACAGCGTGCCGCGTAAAGGCACAGGAATGTGTAATAAGGGGTTTTATGTCCCAATGACAGCGTGCCGCGTAAAGGCACAGGAATGTGTAATAAGGGGCTTTATGTCCCAATGACAGCGTGCCGCGTAAAGGCACAGGAATGTGTAATAAGGGGTTTTATGTCCCAATGACAGCGTGCCGCGTAAAGGCACGGGGGACGAAGACCAAACAAGCACATAACAAGAACACAGGGTTGAACCCCCCAAAAGAGAACACAGGGTTGAACCCCCCAAAAGAGCGAGGAGAACCTGGAATAAATACACAAATGCACACATGAATATCACACGGACGAGACCCGTAATCATCTGCACAACAAGCCAAAACAACAACGCAGGTTCTCACCAACGACATTGGAACAATAACCGACAGGACAATGGTGAACCAAAGGACACGTTTATACAAATACTAATCAAATGGGAATAGGGACCAGGTGTGTGTAATGACAGTTTCAGAAGGATACGTGACAACGCTGTTTGTTAAATGCAGGAAGTAAAATATGACCTGTGAAGTGTGAGATGTACTTGAGAGAGTGCGTGCGTGCGTGTGTGTTGTAAACTAAAACATACCTAGACAGAGTACTACCTCTTCTCCTCTCCTCGATAAGGTATCATAGTATTCACTACCTCTCCTCTATAAGGTATCATAGTATTCACTACCTCTCCTCTATAAGGTATCATAGTATTCACTACCTCTCCTCTATAAGGTATCATAGTATTCACTACCTCTCCTCTATAAGGTATCATGGTACTATAATAGTATTCACTACCTCTCCTCTATAAGGTATCATGGTATTCACTACCTCTCCTCTATAAGGTATCATAGTATTCACTACCTCTCCTCTATAAGGTATCATAGTATTCACTACCTCTCCTCTATAAGGTATCATGGTACTATAATAGTATTCACTACCTCTCCTCTATAAGGTATCATGGTACTATCATAGTATTCACTACCTCTCCTCTATAAGGTATCATAGTATTCACTACCTCTCCTCTATAAGGTATCATAGTATTCACTACCTCTCCTCTATAAGGTATCATAGTATTCACTACCTCTCCTCTATAAGGTATCATAGTATTCACTACCTCTCCTCTATAAGGTATCATAGTATTCACTACCTCTCCTCTATAAGGTATCATGGTACTATCATAGTATTCACTACCTCTCCTCTATAAGGTATC
>NW_025751421.1:0-15390 GCF_021184085.1 Oncorhynchus gorbuscha
TTGGGCATCTCCGGCGCGGCCCACGCTTGGATTGCGTCCTCACGTGACAGGTCGCTCCTACCAGGTGGCGTGGCGAGAATCTGTCTCCTCACCACTGCGCTCTCACCACTGGTGTCCCCCAGGGCTCTGTTCTAGGCCCTCTCCTATTCTCGCTATACACCAAGTCACTTGGCTCTGTCATAACCTCACATGGTCTCTCCTATCATTGCTATGCAGACGACACACAATTAATCTTCTCCTTTCCCCCTTCTGATGACCAGGTGGCGAATCGCATCTCTGCATGTCTGGCAGACATATCAGTGTGGATGACGGATCACCACCTCAAGCTGAACCTCGGCAAGACGGAGCTGCTCTTCCTCCCGGGGAAGGACTGCCCGTTCCATGATCTCGCCATCACGGTTGACAACTCCATTGTGTCCTCCTCCCAGAGCGCTAAGAACCTTGGCGTGATCCTGGACAACAAACTGTCGTTCTCAACTAACATCAAGGCGGTGGCCCGTTCCTGTAGGTTCATGCTCTACAACATCCGCAGAGTACGACCCTGCCTCACACAGGAAGCGGCGCAGGTCCTAATCCAGGCACTTGTCATCTCCCGTCTGGATTACTGCAACTCGCTGTTGGCTGGGCTCCCTGCCTGTGCCATTAAACCCCTACAACTCATCCAGAACGCCGCAGCCCGTCTAGTGTTCAACCTTCCCAAGTTCTCTCACGTCACCCCGCTCCTCCGCTCTCTCCACTGGCTTCCAGTTGAAGCTCGCATCCGCTACAAGACCATGGTGCTTGCCTACGGAGCTGTGAGGGGAACGGCACCTCAGTACCTCCAGGCTCTGATCAGGCCCTACACCCAAATAAGGGCACTGCGTTCATCCACCTCTGGCCTGCTCGCCTCCCTACCACTGAGGAAGTACAGTTCCCGCTCAGCTCAGTCAAAACTGTTCGCTGCTCTGGCTCCCCAATGGTGGAACAAACTCCCTCACGACGCCAGGACAGCGGAGTCCAATCACCACCTTCCGGAGACACCTGAAACCCCACCTCTTTAAGGAATACCTAGGATAGGATAAAGTAATCCTTCTCACTCCCTTAAAATATTTAGATGCACTATTGTAAAGTGGTTGTTCCACTGGATGTCATAAGGTGAATGCACCAATTTGTAAGTCGCTCTGGATAAGAGCGTCTGCTAAATGACTTAAATGTAATGTAAATGTAATCCTGATTCTAGCTCCAAGACACCGGCAGCAATGATGACGAGATGTTGTACCCACTGTGACTATTAAAACCTACCCTAACCAGAAACCGTGGATGGATGGCAGCATTCACGCAAAACTGAAAGAGCAATCCACTGCATTTAAGCATGGAAAGAGGTCTGAGAATACGTCTGAATATAAACCGTGTAACTATTCCCTCCGCAAGGCAATCAAACAAGTGAAATGCCAGTACAGGGACAAGGTGGAGTTGCAATTCAACGGCTCATACATGAGAGGTATGTGACAGGGACTACAGACAATCAGACTACAAAAAGAAAACCCAGCCACGTCAAGGACACCAACATCACACTTCCAGACAAACTAAACACCTTCTTTGCCCGCTTTGAGGATAATACAGTGTAACCGTCAGCGGCCCGTTAACAAGGACTGCGCCCCCCTCCTTCTCCGTGACCGACGTAAGACATTTAAAACGTGTTAACCCTCGCAAGGCTGCCGGCCCAGACAGCATCCCTAGTTGCATCCTCAGTGCATGCACAGACCAGCTGGCTGGTGTGTTTACAGACATATTCAATCGCTCCCTATCCAAGTCTGCTGTCCCCACATGCTTCAAGATGGCCACAATTGTCCCTGTACCCAAGAAGGCAAAGATAACTGAACTAAATGACTACCGCCCCGTAGCACTCACTTCTGTCATCATGAAGTGCTTTGAAGACTAGTCAAGGGTCATATCACCTCCACATTACCGGCCACCCTAGACCCACTTCAGTTCGCATATCGCCTCAACAAGTCCACAGACGATGCAATAGCCATCACACTGCCCTATCCCATCTGGACAACAGAATGCCTATGTAAGAATGCTGTTCATTGACTACAGTTCAGCACTCAACAACATAGTACCCTCCAAGCTCTAATTAAGCTGGAGGCCCTGGGTCTCAACCCCCTGTGCAATTGGGTCCCTGAGCGTTCCTGCCCCGCAGGTGGTGAAGGCAGGCAACGTCCCCACCTCGCTGACCCTCAACACTGGGGGCCCCACAGTTGCATCAAAGCTGGGCTAAGAGCCACAAAGAACAGCTTCTATCTCAAGGCCATCCGACTGCTAAACAGCATTCACTAACTCAGAGGTAGGATGCTGACTACATTGAGACCCAATATCTGGCCACTAGATTAAATGGATCACTAGTCACTTTAAACAATGTTTAAATATCTTACATTACTCATATAATTTGTATATACTGTCCTCAACTGGCAGCTTCATTAAATAGTACTAGAGGTCGACCGATTATGGTTTTCAACGCCGATACCGATTATTGGAGGACCAAAAACCCGATCCTGATTAATCGGCCGATTTGTATATATATATACAGTGGGGAGAACAAGTATTTGATACACTGACAATTTTGCAGGTTTTCCTAGTTACAAAGCATGTAGAGGTCTGTCATTTTTATCATAGGTACACTTCAACTGTGAGAGACGGAATCTAAAACAAAAATCCAGAAAATCACATTGTATGATTTTTAAGTAATTCATTTGGTCTAAAGAAGGCCAGTTTTATTGCTTCTTTAATCAGGACAACAGTTTTCAGCTATGCTAACATAGCAAAAGGGTTTTCTAATGATCAATTAGCCTTTTGAAAATGATAAACTTGGATTAGCTAACACAACGTGCCATTGGTACACAGGAGTGATGGTTGCTGAAAATAGGCCTCTGTACGCCTATGTAGATATTCCAAAGAAATTCTGTTTCCAGCTACAGTAGTCATTTACAACATTAACAATGTCTACACTGTATTTCTGATCAACTTGATGTTATTTTAGTGGGCAGAAATGTGCTTTTCTTTCAAAAACAAGGACATTTCTTAGTGACCCCAAACTGTTGAACGGTAGTTTATGTTTGAGAGAGTGTGTGTTAATATCTGCTCTCATATGAATCATTTATTGTTTGACACCTGGCCAATCAGGTGATGTGGCGGGGCAGAGCACTGATGTGTCAGGCCATGACTCCTGATAGGCTCCCTGCAAATCATCAGGATGCATCACGCTAGAAGTTGGCCTTTCGGCACAGATCTGGGATCAGCTTACCACCCTTAATTCCTAACCTTCACCACTAGGGAGAAAAACACGAAACAGACCTTACATCAGCATGTAGGGCCAACATCATTGTACTCCTATCGGCTCATCCCAACATGGGCTACACCCACAACACCTGAGAAAGTCACCTAGCCTAACCAGAGGCAGATTCCAGTTTAACGGAAACTGTGGTTGGGAACGTTTGTCTTTTCTGCCCCGTCAGTTCCAGGTAGCACACAGTAGTTGATAGATGGAATTTTTCATTTATTTTATTTAACCTTTACTTAACTAGGCACGTCAGTTAAGAACAAATTATTATTTACAATGACAGCCTACCCAGGCCAAACCTTAACTTGGACGATGCTGGGCCAATTGTGCGCCACCCTATGAGACTCCCAATCACAGCCTGGAATCGAACCAGGGTCTGAAGTGATGCCTCTAGCACTGAGATGCAGTGTCTTGGGGCTCCCGATAGGAACAGGCTTGGCAGAAGTCCTCTCTGATGGAGGTGTAATTGAGGACAAGAGGGCAGGGCCTTTATGCTATGTCATGGTAGGGTGGGTGGAATAGCACAGACATGCCATGTCAGCATAATCAAGACTCCTGCTACGGTCTACTGTACTGTTTTGAGTTGGTATCAGGGCACCTGGGAGTCAGTGCTGTGCTCATCACTGACCGAAAATCCCCATGCATGAAATACAAAGACAGACAGACACAGAGACAGATAGACAGACCCCAGTGGCGGATTTAGGCATATGCGACATGGGCCCAGGGGCCGCTGTCCCCCGCAAAAATGACAAAATAAAAATACAAAAAAAGTAAAATACTCCGTATGGTGACATTTGCACGATCAGTTTTCTATCACTCATTTGCACGTCATGTCAATGATATCATGTCACCATGTGGGACTGTGGGTCAATTAACGTTGTCGGAATGGGCGCCCTGATTCTAGTGAGCTCCTCAGAAGTACGAGATGGGGAGGGGGTAGGTTGACCTCAGGTCTGCCCACTGGAAGCCCGAGGTAGGGTGTGTGGGGGTAGGTTGACCTCAGGTCTCCCCAATGGGAGCCCGAGGTAGGGTGTGTGGGGGTAGGTTGACCTCAGGTCTCCCCAATGGAAGCCCGAGGTAGGGTGTGTGGGGGTAGGTTGACCTCAGGTCTGCCCACTGGAAGCTCGAGGTAGGGGAGGGGGTAGGTTGACCTCAGGTCTCCCCAATGGAAGCCCAAGGTAGGGTGTGTGGGGGTAGGTTGACCTCAGGTCTCCCCATTGGAAGCTCAAGGTAGGGGAAGGGGGTAGGTTGACCTCAGGTCTCCCCAATGGAAGCCCGAGGTAGGGTGTGTGGGGGTAGGTTGACCTCAGGTCTCCCCATTGGAAGCTCGAGGTAGGGGAAGGGGGTAGGTTGACCTCAGGTCTCCCCACTGAAAGCCCGAGGTAGGGGGAGTGGGGGTAGGTTGACCTCAGGTCTCCCCACTGAAAGCCCGAGGTAGGGTGTGTGGGGGTAGGTTGACCTCAGGTCTCCCCATTGGAAGCTCGAGGTAGGGGAAGGGGGTAGGTTGACCTCAGGTCTCCCCACTGAAAGCCCGAGGTAGGGGGAGTGGGGGTAGGTTGACCTCAGGTCTCCACACTAGAAGCCCAAGGTAGGGGGAGTGGTGGGATCTATCAAATAGCGCACCTCTAACTTTGTACAGTACTAATGCAATTATTCATGCAATTAGTGGTGACATTTAGTTTGTGTGTTTATTGTGTGAAGTGCAATAATCAGGTTCTCATCTTTATAAGCATCTTATTTCATTTGTGTATTTCTGTGATTTAGTATTTGTACAATTTTGTTTAATTTGTGTGTTTTTTGTTAGCAATAGGGTAATAATGTAATGATTATTTTCTCTTTTATATACTACAATTTGTTTCTATTTGTCTTTGTTACTTATTTTTTATATTTAGGGAGTCTTATATTTTTGTTTCGATGTTTCTATAGTTTTTAAATCTCATGATTATTTATTTGCGTTGTTCCAAATGTCTGGGGGGGGGGGGTGTCACCCAACTTAGAAGACAAGAGGGGAAAGGGAGGGAGATGTCCGATCTCTGCCTGCTACAGAGTTCCACGGGAGAACGTGTAGAGATATGGAGCAGTACAGAAAAACAACAGGTAGGTGACTTCAGTTTAATCAGGGAGTTCCCGCTGTGTAGAATGTGTCAGAAGAATTAAAAATACCCAGCCAAACATGTTAGCAATGCACTCTGGCAATGTTAACCTTCTCTGTGGAATGGTTTGCGTGACCCGCGAGGTTACATAGAAGACATTTAAACATTAAAAGGAATGTTCTGGGAATGTGTAAGATCTAGAAATTAGAGTACACCCACGGATGAACCGGCATCATTTCTGGTTCAGTTGTCTAAGCATGTATCCACTCATACAAGTCCACACAGATACAGGGAACTAATGTCTAGAGAGAGAAGAAAAAATAACATTTGTTTTGAGGTAGAGTACCTTATGATAAGCTGTAGACCACACTATCTACCAAGAGAGTTCTCATCTATAATATTCATAGCCGTCTATTTACCACAACAGAACGAAGCTGGCACTAAGACCGCTCTCAACCAACTATATAAGGCCATAAGCAAAGAAGAAAATGCTCACCCAGAAGCGGCACTCCCAGAGTTAACAAATTCCTAGACCACCTTTACTTCCACACAGAGATGCATACAAAGCTTTCCCCCACCCTCCATTTGGCAAATCTGACTATACTATATCCTCCGGATTCCTGAGTACAAGCAAAAACTAAAGCAGGAAGTACCAGTAACTTCGCTAAACACGGAAGTGGTCAGATGACGCGATTGCACACTACAGAACTGTTTTGCTGGCACAGACTGGAATATGGTCCAGGATTCATCCAATGGTAATGAGGGAGAATACCACCTGTCACTGGCTTCATCAATAAGTGCATCGACGATGTCGTCCCCACAGTGACTGTACGTACATATTCCAACCAGAAGCCATGGATTACAGGCAAATCTCTGCACGAGCTAAAGGCTAGAGCTGTCGCTTTCAAGGAGCAGGAGAATAATCTCAGACGTTATAAGAAATCTCGCTATACCCTCAGACAAACTCATCAAACAAGCAAAGCATCAATACAGGATTAGCATTGAATTTCATTACACCGGCGCTGACGCCAGATGTGGTGACTTGAAACTATTATGGACAACAAAGGGAAACTTCTGACGCGAGTTGCCCAGTGACGCGAGCCTACCAGACGAGCTAAATGCCTTTATGCTCGCTTCGAGGCAAGCAACACTGAAGCATGCACGCGAGCACCAGCTGTTCTGGATGACTGTGTGATAACGCTCTCGGTAGCTGATATGAACAAAACCTTAAATAGGTCAACATTCACAAAGCCGCTGGGCCAGACAGAATACCAGGATGTGTACTCAAAGCATGTGCGGACCAACTGTCAAGTGTCTTCACTGACATTTTCAACCTCTCCCTGACCGAGTCAGTAACACCTACATGTTTCAAGCAGACCACCATAGTCCATGTGCACAAGGAAACGAAGGTAACCTGCCTAAATGATTACCGCCCTGTAGCACCATGAACTGCTTTGAAAGGCTGGTCATGGCTCACATGAACAGCATCCTCCTGGACACCAAAGACCCACTCCAATTCGCATACCGCCCAAACAGATCCACAGATGACGCAATCTCAATCACACTCCACACTGCCCTTTCAAAAGGAACACTCTATGGGCATGCTGTTCATTGACGACAGCTCAGCGTTTCAACACCATCGTGCTCTACGAAGCTCAATACCAAGCTAAGGACTCTGGAACTAAACACCTCCTCTGCAACTGGATTTTGGACATCTCTGACTGCCACCCCAGGTGGTAAGAGTAGGCAACAACACATTCGCTACGCTGATTCCTAACACGGGCCACTTTCAGGGTGTGTATTTCTAGTCCACTCCTGTACTCCCTGTTCACCCACGACTGCGTGGCCAAACATTTACTCAACACCATCATTAAGTTTGCTGACGACACAACAGTGGTAGGCCTGATCACCGACAACGATGAGACGGACTATAGGGAGGAGGTCAGAGAACTGGTAGTGTGGTGCCAGGACAACAAACCTCTCCCTCAGTGTGTAGTACCAAGACAAATGAGCTGATTGTGGAGTACAGGAAAAGGCGGGCTTGAACAGGCCTTTCTATTAACATCGACGGGCTGTAGTGGAGCGGATTGAGTGGGTTTCTTGGCATCCACATCACTAACAAACTATCATGGTCCAAACATACCAAGACAGTAATGAAGAGGGCACGACAAAACCTATTCCCAAGATTTGGCATGGGTCCCAGATCCTCAAAAAGGATCTACAGCTGCAACTGTGAGAGCATCCCTGACCGATTGCATGACCGCCTGGTATGGCAACTGCTCGGCATCTGACCGTGGGTGCTACACCAGGTAGTGCGTGCAGCCCAATACATCACTGGGGCCAAACTTCCTGCCATCCAGGACTGATATAATAGGCAGTGTCAGAGTAAAGCCATATAATTGTCAGAACTCAAATCACCCAAGTTATAGACAATTTTTCTCTGCTACCACAAGGCAGAGCAGTACTGGAGCACCAAGTGTAGGACAAAAGACTCCTCTGGCTTCCCATAAGCCATAAGACTGCTGAACATTAATCAAATCACCAGATATTTGCATTGACAGACCCACCTCTCCTTCTTATTCTACAAATTACCTCAACTAGCATGTACCCCTCCACACTGACTCGGTACCGGTGCCCCCTGTATATAGCCTCGTTAGTATTATTCTAATTATGTTATTATTTTTTACTTTTGTCTATTTGGTAAATATTTTCTTAACTCTTCTTGAACTGCACTGTTGGTTAAGGGCTTGAAAGTAAGTATTTCACGGTAAGATCTACATTTGTTGTATGTGAGAAATAACATTTGATTTGATATACAAGTACATATTTACATACCAATTAGGGGAGATTCAAATCTTAATCACGGCGAGCCGTGTGTCTGGCGATACGTTAGGGCGTTTCTACGGTAATGAGATAGGACTCGGCTGTGCTCCCTCATCCAGACGCTGATGCGGCGGCAGACAACTCCTTGCCGCCATCGGTACTGGCGGCGAGACGTCCCTGGAACCAGCCAACGGCATGATCCGGTAATATACCGTTAATTATATCTTAAATACCAACAAGGTGTGAGCCGCCACCCGTGGATAACGTGCCAAATGGGAAGGAGAAAAATGATAAACATATTTCAAATGCGGTGACTTGAACCGGGAGTGTCTATCAACTGTCAATCAAATGCCAGCTTCCCCTAACGTATGGCCTCTTAATTAGGCATATTCAGACTCATAATGACAGGATCATCTTAAAGGGGTGCATGTCGTTGACTGGCGTCTTGTGGATGATATCAGAACAACTCATGTGTAGTATGAATAGAGGAATGGAAACGGGTCAGAGAGATGGACACAGGCTGCTGTTGGCTTACCCATCTCCTTTCAAAGCTCTTCAGCCTAAAAAGGCTAACATGGTAAGTTGATGAAAGTTAATAGATGACAAATTATTATGGACAAATCTACCCAGAAGCGCAGCTCATAAACCAGTGATCAGAGAGAACCTGCCCAAGGCTCCCACTTCCCTCTGTGGTTTCAGACTGAGTTCCGTTCCAAACCTCAAACCACCAGCCCATGTCAGCTAAAAGAACAAACCACAAAGGTGTCGTTGAATAGACTTTAAAAACAGCGAGAGGACCTGCAGACTGCTTCCTGTAGACTCTCATCAGTCCTAAAACACATCTCCTTACTCCAACTTCCTCTTTCTCTGCACCTCTCACACCACACCCCTCATAAAGCCTCATCAAGGCCCACCTAAGGTAAACTCAGGAAAAACGCCTGGCACTAATTATGACATCACTTCCTGGGATAGAAATCTGAGTGCTGATGATGTAGTCCGGGAGGAAACAGACTGTTTAATGCCTAGACGCAACAGAGGAGTTTACATGATTCATTTTCACACTCTCCCTTCACCTTTACCTCTCCTCCTCCACAGATCAGTGTGAACTATGACATGAGGTTGAATGAGGCATGGATTCTTCATCACCTTCCTCATAGCCAAATCAGCTCTTTACCCTTCAGAGAGAAAACTTTCACATTTGATCTATAGGAGCAGACTATTATTTAAGCAATAAGGCACGGGGGTCTGTGTTATATGGCCAATATACCACGGCTTAGGGCTGTTTTTTATGCACAACGCAATGAAGAGTGCCTGAATACAGCCCTTAGCTGTAAGACTACATACCACAAACCCCCAAGGTGCCTTATTGCTATTATAAACTGGTTACCAACGTAATTAGAGCAGTAAAAATACATGTTTTGTCATACCTGTGGTATACGGTCCGATATACCATGGCTGTCAGCCAATCAGCATGACATTGAAAGGCAGAAATGGTGAGAAATGGTGAGGGTGCATCTACTGAGGGGAAGAGGGGAAGAGAAGGGACTAGAGGTGAGGGTGTATCTACTGAGGAGAAGGGACTAGATGTGAGGGTGTATCTACTGAGGAGAAGAGGAGAGTAGAAGGTACTAGAGATGAGGGTGTATCTACTGAGGAGAAGGGACTAGAGGTGAGGGTGTATCTACTGAGGAGAAGAGGAGAAGGTACTAGAGGTGAGGGTATATCTACTGAGGAGAAGAGAAGGTACTATAGCTACTATATTTACAGGACTAAAAGCTAACCTTGGACACATGCACAACTCAAACTTCTGTTCTAATACTGTAGAGAGAAGAAAGGGACAAAGATATTGCAGTGGAGGGTGTGTGAGTAGGGGAGGAGAGAGAAAGGGGGAAAGACAGAGGAGAGGTGATGTTGGGCGAGTGAGGAGGAGGTTGTTTCCCCAAACACGCCCCCCTCATGGTGTGATGTGAGGGGTGGGGCAGGAAGGAGAGGCCAGGGCAGGGTGATCCCTGGATACCCTGCAGGGGTTTGGGCAGAAGGCCAGGCACACACCCCCTTTGGCACCTGCTAGACACACCCTCCTCTCTGATGCCCATAGCAGTGACATCAGCAGCACTCGTCTCCACTAACCAGCCAAGCACTGTTGTTTGTCAGGTAGGATGTGAATGATTATGGTTTAGCTGAACCTGACACTACAGTCACAACAAATGAGAACAGACATTTTGTTACAAACTGTTACTATAATTTCTTCCGAAGGACAGAAGGCCAACTTAAAAAAGCTCACTATAATGATAGATGGAGTGAGAAGAATGAGAAAAGGGGGGAGAGAGAGAAAGTATTATAAATGCAGAGAGCCCTCCCCTGTACACACAGGAAACTTGCTGAAACTCAGCCTTCTCTAATATTCACTGCTACACATGCTTTAGTGCTCCACTCTCGCTCGCCAAGCAAGCAGGACCCCTTCCACTCTCTCACACACTTATAACACAATCTCACCAGACAAAGTTCTGAGCCACTACAGACAGAAGCAAATACAGTTGAAGTCGGAAGTTTACATACACCTTAGCCAAATACATTTAAACTCCGTTTCATAATTCCTGACATTTAATCCTAGTAGAAAATCCCTGTCTAAGGTCAGTTAAAATAAAGTGGTGATCCTAAGAATGTAAAATGTCAGAATAGTACAACATGATGCTGCCACCCTCATGCTTCACGGGTTGGGATGGTGTTCTTCGGCTTGCAAGCCGGCCCCTTTTCCTCCAAACATAACGATGGTCATTATGGCCAAACAGTTCTATTTTTGTTTCATCAGACCAGAGGACATTTTTCCAAAATGTACAATCTTTGTCCCCATGTGAAGTTGCAAACAGTAGTCTGGCTTTTTATGCCGGTTTTGGAGCAGTGGCTTCTTCCTTGCTGAGCGGCCTTTCAGGTTATGTAGATATAGGATTCGTATTACTGTGGATATAGATTCCTTTCTACCCGTTTCCTCCAGCATCATCACAAGGTCCTTTGCTGTTGTTCTGGGATTGATGTGCACTTTTCGCACAAAAGTATGTTCATCTCTAGGAAACAGAACACGTCTACTTCCTGAGCGGTATGACGGCTGCGTGGTCCCATGGTGTTTATACTTGCGTACTATTGTTTGTACAGTTGAACGTGGTACCCACAAGCCTTTGGAAATTGCTCCCAAGGATGAACCAGACTAAAATATTTCTTTCTGAGGTCTTGGCTGATTTCTTTAGATTTTCCCATGATGTCAAACAAATAGGCACTGCTTTTAAAGGTAGGCCTTGAAATACATCCACAGGTACACCTCCAATAGGCTAATTGACAAGCTGTTTAAAGGCACAGTCAACTTAGTGTATGTAAACTTCTGACCCACTGGAATTGTGATACAGTGAATTATAAGTGACATAATCTATCTGTAAACAATTTCTGGAAAAATTACTTGTGTCATGCACAAAGTAGATGTCCTAACCGACTTGCCAAAACTATAGTTTGTTAACAAGAAATTTATATAGTGGTTGAAAAATGAGTTTTAATGACTCCAACATAACTGTATGTAAACTTCCATGCATGAACATTCACACACACTCTCTGACATGTCTTCAGAGGAGTACAGGAAACTCACTTCACTGATTTAAACATAACTTTGTACATTACAAATCTACTCACTCTCTGTGTGATATTTCTGGTGACGACAACGCCTGAGAGGACAAGGGATGAATATGACAGTGGTTTTAAAAAGGTTTTAGAGCCAAGTGTCAAGGGAAGCTGTTTAACTTCCCAATGTCCTCAGAGCTTTGCAGGCCACGGTGGAAGACAAGGACGCTGGGCTCTGAGATCTCTAAAAGACATCAAGCCTCTTTACAGATCTCAAAAACAGAGACTCGGAGAGAAGTCTGCTTTCTAACGCTGTGAGTTAAAATCCTTGAATACAATCTGACACGAAAGATCTCGGTTCACAACTAAGTCGTTCTGATCTAACTATGAGTCAATCTGATCTAACTTTGACACTTACTTTTGTTGCATTACACTTGTGGCTTTGGCAATACACATATGACCTTCCATGTCTTAAAGTAATTATACATTAATATATATACACACAGTAGCAGTCAAAAGTTTGGATACACCTACTCATTCAAGGGTTTTTCTTTAATTTTACAATTTTCTAAATTGTAGAATAATAGTGAAGACATCAAAACTATGAAAATAACATGTGGAATCATGTAGTAACCAAAAAAGTGTTAAACAAATTCTTTCAAAGTAGCCACCCATGTGTCTTTTGATGACAGCTTTGCACACTCTTAGCATTCTCTCAACCGTATGACTGCAGAATGCTGTGGTAGCCATGCTGGTTAAGAGTGCCTTGAATTCTAAATAAATCAAGCAGTGTCACCAGCAAAGCAACCCCACACCTCCTCCTCCATGCTTCACGGTGGGAATCACACATGCAGAGATCATCTGTTCACCTACTCTGCGTCCCACAAAGACACAGAGGTTGGAACCAAAAATCTCAAAATTGGGACTCATCAGACAAAGGACAGATTTCCACCGGTCTAAAGTCCATTGCTTGTCTTTCTTGGCCCAAGCAAGTATTTTCTTCTGTATATGCTTTAAAGCTGCACTATGCAGAAATGTCTCCATTTGCCAATTGCTAACATTCTAATAGCTTGCCTAATTTTAGTTTATGTGAAAAAACAAGCAAGTATAGCGTAGAGAATCATTATACCATCTAAACCACTGTGAAATATATTTTACATCACCAAAAATATTGTATTTTCAGCTGTTTGAAGTTGGTGTACAAAACCAGTAAAAGACACACAAAAAGAAACTTAAGAACGGGAAGCAAAAAATTAGCCCATAGAACATATTTATGGCTTCTTAGACTTGCTTTCAATGAGAATGACGGGTCGCCCGAAAAGTTACCTATTGCAGTTTAAATATGCTACATTTCAGAGACTAATACCTTTGGTCATACCGATTTGGTATGCACAGACTCATGCAAGCACAAGCACACTAATGTACAGGTCTCTCCCAACATCAGGCTGTCAGACGGCCGTCCCCGCAGAACGTCAGACGGCCGGCCCTCAAGAGAACGCAGAACGCCAGATCCCGTCCCCGCAGAACGCCAGACGGCCGTCCCCGCAGAACGTCAGACGGCCGTCCCCGCAGAACGCCAGACGGCCGTCCCTCAAGAGAACGTCCGCAGAACGTCAGACGGCCGTCCTCTCCAAACATGAAGACTTTAATAGACGTGACACTGGGATGGTTTCACACCATAGTCAGGAAACAGGAAACAGAGGATGACGAAGCAAAACAACTAATACAGAACCAGGGTACAAAGTGGATGAGAGGGCTATGGTGGCACACACTAAAGGTCTCAAGAACCCCCACCCCAAAAACATTACAAATCAAAAAAAAATCGTGACTAAGATATGAAGTAACCTTGGTAGTAGCAAGCTGTCCCCTTCCGGGCTTGGGGCCTGTGTGGGCGGTCTGTCCGCTCTGGAGGACTGTAGGCATGGCAGGGAGAGGTGAGCTGTCACCCACCATTAGCATCACCGCAGCCGCTCCGAGAGGGAGGGAGGGATGAAAAGCTGGATCCGCTAACCGCCATCCAGAGTCCATCCCCAGGCCTCAGAACCCTCACGCTCCAGGACTGGCTCTACTTAACACACAAACACTCCCTCCTCAGCAATTGTTCGTAGTATCAAAGGGCTTGTGTGTGAGGGAAGTGAGAGGGTTGGTGTGGAGAAGTGTGTGTGTGTGTGTGTGTGTGTGTAAGTGTGTGGCAGGGGCTGAGAAGCAGAATGTGGAAGATGTAGAAATGAACAGGAGGAGGGGAGGATAGTTTAGGAGAGAGGTGTTGCCAACAGTAGGCGAGAGCCACACACAGAGTGCTGTGATGATTAAGTTGAATTGGGAGGAGGTTAGAGGGAGACTTAGATAATGCAGAACTGTTGTGGAGTCTAACACAACCTACACTGACACACCTACTTATTCAACTCAGTAGTACACTATCACATGCACACACAGAAGTACTAAAGACCCAGATACAGTTCAACCCTCCTACACAGCCTGTAACAGGATTCATCCTCCTCTGACGAGAGGTATAGAAGATCGGACAATGTGCAGCGTGGTACGTGTTCGTCATGTTTTAATGAACAAAATCACTGTACACGAAAATACAGAATAACAAATAGAAAGACAGAAAGGAAAACCGAAACAGTTCCGTGTGGAACACAGACACAGAAAACAATCACCCACCAAACACTGGTGGGAAAAGGCTACCTAAGTATGATTCTCAATCAGAGACAACTGCCTCTGATTGAGAACCATACCAGGCCAAACGCAAAATTACAGCATAGAAAAACAGACTGCCCACCCCAACTCACGCCCTGACCATACTAAAACAAAGACAAAACAAAGGAACTAAGTTCAGAATGTAACAGTACCCCTCCCAAAGGTGCCGACTACGGCCGCGGGATGTGTACCCCACTTCACAATATCTTTTCTCCGCCTCTTTATCCGCCTCCGTGGCCTCTTAGAAACGGTGACCCTCGCTTCCGACCTCGGACTGGGGACCC
This sequence comes from Oncorhynchus gorbuscha, assembly GCF_021184085.1. Taxonomy (NCBI): domain Eukaryota; kingdom Metazoa; phylum Chordata; class Actinopteri; order Salmoniformes; family Salmonidae; genus Oncorhynchus; species Oncorhynchus gorbuscha. The sequence continues at coordinate 14,829 of NW_025751421.1, forward strand.
AAGCCCAGGGTCCCGAATGGACGGGAGATTCCGGAAGCACCGGACGGACAGGAGATTCCGGCAGCACCGGACGGACGGGAGACTCCGGCAGCACCGGAGTGAAGGGCGATTCCGGCAGCTCCTGGCTGACTGGCGGCTCCGGACAGACGGGAGACTCCGGCAGCTCAGGACAGACGGGAGACTCCGGCAGCTCAGGACAGACGGGAGACTCCGGCAGCTCAGGACAGACGGGAGACTCCGGCAGCTCAGGACAGACGGGAGACTCCGGCAGCTCAGGACAGACGGGAGACTCCGGCAGCTCAGGACAGACGGGAGACTCCGGCAGCTCAGGACACACGGGAGACTCCGGCAGCTCAGGACACACGGGAGACTCCGGCAGCTCAGGACACACGGGAGACTCCGGCAGCTCAGGACACACGGGAGACTCCGGCAGCTCAGGACACACGGGAGACTCCGGCAGCTCAGGACACACGGGAGACTCCGGCAGCTCAGGACACACGGGAGACTCCGGCAGCTCAGGACAGACGGGAGACTCCGGCAGCTCAGGACAGACGGGAGACTC
>NW_025751422.1:0-5000 GCF_021184085.1 Oncorhynchus gorbuscha
GGAGGGGATAGGGGGACGAAGGGAGGGGAGTGGATGGAGGGAGGGAGAGCGAGGGGATGGAGGAACGAGAGGGAGGGAGTAGAAAGAGGGAGAAGAGGAAGGCGATGGAGGGACAAAGGGAGGGAGTGGATGGAGGGAGGAGAGGGAGGGGATAGAGGAACGAAGGGAGGGAGTAGATGGAGGGAGGAGAGCGAGGGGATGGAGGAACGAAGGGAGGGAGTAGAAAGAGGGAGAAGAGGAAGGGGATGGAGGGACAAAGGGAGGGAGTGGATGGAGGGAGGAGAGGGAGGGGATGGAGGGAGGTAGGAAGGGAGGGTGGGAGGGAGGGAGGGACAAGAGGGAGGAATGGATGGAGAAGAGCGAGGGAGGGAGGTTGATGGAGGGACACAATATCGCAACCATTAGGCCAAGAGGAATCCCTTGTGGGCTCCCCCATCAGGAGAGGGTGACCATTAGGCTTCCACATCTCAGGCAGGGCTTCCCCATAAGGAGAGGGTGACCATTAGGCTTCACACATCTCAGGCAGGGCTTCCCCATAAGGAGAGGGTGACCCCAAATCACCTCCACTACACCAGCAGTATAAACATGCCCAGGGCCTAGAGGGACCATACCACCTCTATTACCTGGACCCTGAGAGAGACTCATCAATGGGGACACAGGGGACCAGACCTCCACCTCACTGGACACAGCAGGGGGAACCAACCCTGTCTGATACCAGATCTGTTTGTGTCAACCCTTTGCTGTCATTGGTCCCGTGTGGCCTAGTTGATAGAGCATGGTGCTTTCAACACCAAGGTTGTGAAATCCATTCCGACGTGGAATCAGTATGAAAACGTGTGCACTCGCTAACTGTGAGTTGCACAAGATAAGAGCGTCTGCTACATTATGTAAAATGTAATTGTCATGATCAGGCTAGGCCCAACAAAGCAACCTACACCTCAGCCAGGGGACCAAGCACCCTGGACTCAGATCACGTCAGCTAGCACTGAGCTGTGCGTTTTGAGAGCGACATCAGGTCACGTCAGCTAGCACTGAGCTGTGCGTTTTGAGAGCGACATCAGATCACGTCAGCCAGCACTGAGCTGTGCGTTTTGAGAGCGACATCAGATCACGTCAGCCAGCACTGAGCTGTGCGTTTTGAGAGCGACATCAGATCACGTCAGCTAGCACTGAGCTGTGCGTTTTGAGAGCGACATCAGATCACGTCAGCTAGCACTGAGCTGTGCGTTTTGAGAGCGACATCAGATCACGTCAGCTAGCACTGAGCTGTGCGTTTTGAGAGCGACATCAGATCACGTCAGCTAGCACTGAGCTGTGCGTTTTGGAGAGCGACATCAGATCACGTCAGCTAGCACTGAGCTGTGCGTTTTGAGCGACATCAGATCACGTCAGCTAGCACTGAGCTGTGCGTTTTGAGAGCGACATCAGATCACGTCAGCTAGCACTGAGCTGTGCGTTTTGAGAGCGACATCAGATCACGTCAGCTAGCACTGAGCTGTGCGTTTTGAGAGCGACATCAGATCACGTCAGCTAGCACTGAGCTGTGCGTTTTGAGAGCGACATCAGATCACGTCAGCTAGCACTGAGCTGTGCGTTTTGAGAGCGACATCAGATCACGTCAGCTAGCACTGAGCTGTGAGTTTTGAGAGCGACATCAGATCACGTCAGCTAGCACTGAGCTGTGCGTTTTGAGAGCGACATCAGATCACGTCAGCTAGCACTGAGCTGTGCGTTTTGAGAGCGACATCAGATCACGTCAGCTAGCACTGAGCTGTGCGTTTTGAGAGCGACATCAGATCACGTCAGCTAGCACTGAGCTGTGCGTTTTGAGAGCGACATCAGATCACGTCAGCTAGCACTGAGCTGTGCGTTTTGAGAGCGACATCAGATCACGCTCAGCTAGCACTGAGCTGTGCGTTTTGAGAGCGACATCAGATCACGTCCAGCTAGCACTGAGCTGTGCGTTTTGAGAGCGACATCAGATCACGTCAGCTAGCACTGAGGCTGTGCTGAGAGCGACATCAGATCACGTCAGCTAGCACTGAGCTGTGCGTTTTGAGAGCGACATCAGATCACGTCAGCTAGCACTGAGCTGTGCGTTTGAGAGCGACATCAGATCACGTCAGCTAGCACTGAGCTGTGCGTTTTGAGAACGACATCAGGTCACGTCAGCTAGCACTGAGCTGTGCGTTTGGAGAGCGAACATCAGATCACGTCAGCTAGCACTGAGCTGTGCGTTTTTGAGAGCGACATCAGATCACGTCAGCTAGCACTGAGCTGTGCGTTTTGAGAGCGACATCAGATCCGTCAGCTAGCACTGAGCTGTGCAGGCGACATCGAATCCGTCAGCTAGCACTGAGCTGTGCGTTTGAGAGCGACATCAGATCACGTCAGCTAGCACTGAGCTGTGCGTTTTGAGGAAGGCGACATCAGATCACGTCCAGCCAGCACCGAGCTGTGCGTTTTGAGAGCGACATCAGATCACGTCAGCTAGCACTGAGCTGTGCGTTTTGAGAGCGACATCAGATCACGTCAGCTAGCACTGAGCTGTGCGTTTTGAGAGCGACATCAGATCACGTCAGCTAGCACTGAGCTGTGCGTTTTGAGAGCGACATCCAGATCACGTCAGCCCAGCACTGAGCTGTGCGTTTTGAGGCGACATCAGATCACGTCAGCTAGCACTGAGCTGTGCGTTTGAGAGCGACATCAGATCACGTCAGCTAGCACTGAGCTGTGCGTTTGAGAGCGACATCAGATCACGTCAGCCAGCACTGAGCTGTGCGTTTGAGAGCGACATCAGATCACGTCAGCTAGCACTGAGCTGTGCGTTTTTGAGAAAGATCATCCAGATCACGTCAGTAGCACTGAGCTGTGCGTTTGAGAGCGACATCAGATCACGTCAGCTAGCACTGAGCTGTGCGTTTTGGAGCGACATCAGATCACATCAGCTAGCACTGAGCTGTGCGTTTTGAGAGCGACATCAGATCCGATCAGCTAGCACTGAGCTGTGCGTTTTGATGCTCAGGAGTAAGCATGCCATCGACGTCTGCTCAGATTCAGAAATATTCTGCATCCACAGGACAACACAGGCCTATTGAAAACTGTAACAGCTACCGGATTATACCTCAACGTGATCAAGACAAAGGAGATGATTGTGGACTACAGGAAAGGAGGACCGAGCACGGCCCCAATCTCATCGACGGGGCTGTAGTGGAACAGGTTGAGAGTTTCAAGTTCCTTTTGGTGTCCACATCACCAACAAACTAACATGGTCCAAACACACCAAGACAGTCGTGAAGAGGGCCTAACCCTAACCTAACCCTAACCCTAACCTATTCCCCTCAGGAGACTGAAAGATTTGGCATGGGTCCTCTGATCCTCAAAAGGTTCTACAGCTGCACCACCGAGCATCGTAACTGGTTGCATCACTGCCTGGTACGGCAACTGCTCTGCCTCCGAGTCTAAGGCACTACAGGGGTAGTGCGTACGGCCCAGTACATCCCTGGGGCCAAGCTTCATGCAATCCAGCACCTCTATACCAGGTGGAGAAAAAGGACCAAAAATTGTCAAAAACTCCAGCCACCCCCAAGCCATAGACTGTTCTTTCTGCTATCGCACGGCAAGCGGTACCGAGCTCAAGTCTAGGTCCAACCCTTCCTTCCTTATAAACCCTTCCTTCCCTTATAAACCCTTCCTTCCCTTATAAACCCTTCCATTCATATAAACCAGCTAAATATCTTATAAACCATTCATCCATATAAACCATTTATTCTCTTATAAACCCTTCCTTCATATAAGCCTTCTTCATATAATTATTCCTTTCATATAAATATTCAACCTAAATTATAAAGTCCCTTCATTCCTTATAAACCCTTCCTTCATATAAACCCTTCGGCTTCCTTATAAAGTACCAAACCTTCCTTCCTTATAAGCCCTTCCTTCATATAAGCCCTTCCTTCATATAAACCCTTCCTTCCCTTATAAGTGCAAACCCTTCCTTCATATAAACCCTTCCTTCATATAAACCCTTCTATTCCATATAAACCCTTTATTCCCTTATAAAGTGCAAGAATCATTCCTTCCCTTATAAACCCTTCCTTCCCTTATAAACCCATCCTTCCCTTATAAACCCTTCCTTCTTTCCCTCCCTTATAAACCCTTCCTTCCCTTATAAACCCTTCATTCCCTTACCTAAACCCTTTCCCTGCCCACTGGAGTCATAAGGGACCCTGTGGCCTTCTTGCCGTGTGATAAACCCTTCCCTCCCTTATAAACCGTTCCCTCCCTTATAAACCCTTCCTTCACTTATAAACCCTTCCTTCCCTTATAAACCCTTCCTTCCCTTATAAACTCTTCCTTCCCTTATAAACCCTTCCTTCTCTTATAACCCCTTCTCTTATAAACCCTTCCCTTATAAACCCTTCCTTCCCTTATAAACCCTACCTTCCCTTATAAACCCTACCTTCCCTTATAAACCCTTCCTTCCCTTATAAACCCTTCCTTCCCTTATAAACCCTTCCCTCCCTTATAAACCCTTCCTTCCCTTATAAACCCTTCCCTTATAAACCCTTCCTCCTCTTATAAGTTTTAGAGAGCCCTTCCTTCCCTTATAAGCCCTTCCCTCCACATATAAACCCTTCCTTCCCTTATAAACCCTACCTTCCCATATAAATCCTTCCTCCTCTTATAGATTGCAAGCCCTTCCTTCCTTATAAACCCTTCCTTCCCTTATAAAGTACCAGAGCTCTTCCTTCCCATATAAACCCTTCCTCTCGCTCTCCTGTCTCTCTCTCTCCCTGTCTCCCTGTCTCCTGTCTCTCTGTCTCTCTCTCCCTGTCTCTCTCCCGCCCTCTGATCTCCTGTGCGATCTCTCTGATGTCTCTCTCTGCGTCTCTCTCTCTCTCGTGTATGTGATGTATGTGATCTGTGATATGTGATGTCCTCTCTCTCTGTCTCTCTCTCTGATCTCTCTCGATGTGCGATCTGTCTCTCTATCTCTC
>NW_025751422.1:12500-15381 GCF_021184085.1 Oncorhynchus gorbuscha
CCTAACGGCCCTCCAACTGGTCCTCCCGCACGTCCCTTCCTAATGTGCTCTCTCCACGGCCCTCTCCACGGCTCCTCCCCACGGCCTTCTAACGGTCCTGTCCATGGCCCTCTCTCCACGGCCCTCTCCACGGCCTCCCCACGGCCCTCCCCGACGGCCCTCTCCACGGCCCTCCCCAAGGCCCTCCTAACGGCCTCTCCAACGGCCCTCCCGACGTCCCTCCGTAATGGCCCTCTCCACGGCCCTCTCCACGGCCCTCCCCAAGGCCCTCCTAACGGCCCTCCCCACGGCCCTCTCCACGGCCCTCTCCACGGCCCTCCCCACGGCCCTCTCCACGACCCTGTCCACGGCCCTCCCCACGGCCCTCCTAATGGCCCTTTCCACGGCCCTCTCCACGGCCCTCCCCAAGGCCCTCTCCAAGGCCCTTCTAACGGCCCTCCCCAAGGCCCTCCTAACGGCCCTCTCCACGGCCCTCCCCAAGGCCCTCCTAACGGCCCTGTCCACGGCCCTCCTAATGGCCCTCCCCACGGCCCTCTCCAGGGCCCTACTAACAGCCCTCTCCACGGCCCTCCCCAAGGCCCTCCTAACGGCCCTCTCCACGGCCCTCCCCAAGGTCCTCCCCAAGGCCCTCTTAACGGCCCTCGCCACGGCCCTCCTAACGTCCCTCTCCATGGCCCTCCCAAAGGCCCTCCTAACGGCCCTCTCCATGGCCCTCCCAAAGGCCCTCCTAACGGCCCTCTCCACGGCCCTCCTGACGGCCCTCCGCAAGGCCCTCCTAACGGCCCTCCCCACGGCCCTCTCCATGGCCCTCCCCACGGCTCCTCCCCACGGCCCTCTCCACGGCCCTCCCCACGGGCTCTCCTAACGGCCCTCTCCACGGCCCTTCTCCGCTGGCCCTCCCCAAGTGCCTTTCCCTAACGGCCCTCTCCATGGCCCTCCCCACGGTCCTCCTAACGGCCGGCCCCTCTCACACGGCCCTCCCCAACGGTCCGCCCTGCGTCCTCCTAACGGCCCTCCTCACTGCCCCTCCCTATGGTCCTCCTCACTGCCCTCGACCAGGTAAATAGATCAACTAGTCTTCTTCTATGGTATTTCTATTCAGGAATCGCTTTGTTGTAAGAGGAAAAGGTGGACTGTTCCAGCATCTTGAAATATGTTTTCATGTTTCATTAATTACTACAGCAGAAACACTAATACACAACCAGTCCCCAGTGTGTGTGTGTGTGTGTGTGTGTGTGTGTGTGTGTGTGTGTGTGTGTGTGTGTGTGTGTGTGTGTGTGTGTGTGTGTGTGTGTGTGTGTGTGTGTGTGTGTGTGTGGTGTGTGTGTGTGTGTGTGTAGAGAGACCAGCCCCTGTTTGCAGTGTGTGATGTGTGTGTGTGCGTGCGTGTGTGTGTGTGTGTGTGTGTGTGAGAGACCAGCCCCCTGTGTGTGTGTGTGTGTGGTGGTGGTGGTGTGTGGTGTGTGTGTGTGGTGGTGGTGTGGTGTGTGTGTGTGTGTGTGTGTGTGTGTGTGTGTGTGTGTGTGTGTGACCAGAACTCTGTCCCCAGCAGGTGGACACCTATTACCATGTTATTTATTACTGTAACCACACAACCTCAGCAACACATGGACACTGTCAAGGAGGCTGATGGATGGGTTTACTAATGTACAGAACAAACTAAAACCAATAGTTATAGAGGGGAGGGACTGCTGAATAGGGGGGAAAAGGGAAGAGAGCGGGAGTGTGGGAGAGAGAGAAATGGGAGGTTGGGGAGAAAGAAAGAGAGAGAGAGAAAGAAAGAAAGAAAGAAAGAAAGAGAGAGAGAGAGAGAGAGAGAGAGAGAGAGAGAGAGAGAGAGAGAGAGAGAGAGAGAGAGAGAGAGAGAGAGAGAGAGAGAGAGAGAGAGAGAGGAGAGAGAGAGAGAGAGAGAGAGAGATAAAGAGAGAGAAAGAGAAAGAGAAAGAGAGAGACAGAGAAAGGGGGAGAGAGAGAGAGAGAGAGAGAGAGAGAGAGAGAGAGAGAGAGAGAGAGAGACAGACAGACAGACAGACAGACAGACAGACAGACAGACAGACAGACAGACAGACAGACAGACAGACAGACAGACAGACAGACAGCACAGACAGAGAAGAGAGAGAGAGAGAGAGAGAAAGGAGAGAGACAGGGAGAGACAGGCGAGAGAAAGGAGAGAAAAGGAGAGACAGAGAGAAAGGAGAGACAGAGGAGAGAAAGACGAGAGAGAGAAAGAGAGACAGAGAGAGAGATAAAGAGAGAGAAAGAGAAAGAGAAAGAGAGAGACAGAGAAAGGGAGAGAGAGAGAGAGAGAGAGAGAGAGAGAGAGAGAGAGAGAGAGAGAGAGAGAGAGAGAGAGAGAGAGGGAGGGAGAGAGAGAGAGAGATAGAGAGAGTGCGCTCTGCGTCTGTAGGTGCCTCTGTGGTCTAATTTATCTTGGGCAGCAAGGCCCAGTGACTTATTAGGAGACCAATATACAGGAAGCATAATGTTACTATTTGAAGAGCTGTTTAGCGCCTGGATGGAACCTATAGCTTCTTGTGTAGCGTTTCTCAACCTCTTCTGCTATGCATAAAACCACCCCTTTTAGAATGTATTAAATAGATAGCATCTGAGGGATTCATGTTGAGCGGTTCTGCAACATCCTGAGGAACGGGTGCCGGTCCACAGACCAGAGGCTTAAAGGAACCACTGATCTCAGTACTGAACTTACGATTTTGTGCCAGGGTAACAAGATGTGACTGCTATTGTCTACCTGGCAGCACACAGTTAATGAGTGAATAAGTATCTTTATCTTTCTAGGGGAATAAATTAACTAATTAAAAAGTCTAGGTCCCGACTGGATGTTAATCAAGAGGAGGATCTGGACACTGGTCCAAGATGTCCT
>NW_025751423.1:0-15380 GCF_021184085.1 Oncorhynchus gorbuscha
AGACAGTGGTAGGCCTGATCACCGACAACGACGAGACAGCCTATAGGGAGGGGGTCACAGACCTGGCCGGGTGGTGCCAGACCTGGCCGGGTGGTGCCAGAATAACAACCTATCCCTCAACGTAACCAAGACTAAGGAGATGATTGTGGACTACAGGAAAAGGAGGACCGAGCACGCCCCCATTCTCATCGATGGGGCTGTGTGGAGCAGGTTGAGAGTTCCTTGGTGTCCACATCAACAACAAACTAGAATGGTCCAAACACACCAAGACAGTCGTGAAGAGGGCATGACAAAGCCTATTCCCCCTCAGGAAACTAAAAATATTTGGCATGGGTCCTGAGATCCTCAAAAAGTTCTACAGTTGCAACATCAAGAGCATCCTGAACTCTTTGCATCACTGCCTGGCACAGCAATTGCTCGGCCTTTGACCGCAAGGCACTACAGAGGATAGTGCGTATGGCCCAGTACATCAAGGGGGCTAAGCTGCCTGCCATCCAGGACCTCTACACCAGGCGGTGTCAGAGGAAGACCCTAAAAATGGTCAAATACCCCAGCCACCCCAGTCATACACTGTTCTCTCTACTACCGCATGGCAAGTGCTACCGCTTGTCTAGGACAAAAAGGCTTCTCAACAGTTTTTACCCCCAAGCCAGAAGACTCCTGAACAGGTAATCAAATGGCTACCCGGACTATTCACATTGTGTGCCCCCCCCCCCCCCTATTTTTATGCTGCTGCTACTCTCTGTTTATCATATATGCATAGTCACTTTAACTATACATTCATGTACATACTACCTCAATCAGCCTGACTAACCAGTGTCTGTATGTAGCCTCGCTACTTTTGTAGCCTCGCTACTGTATATAGCATGTCTTTTTACTGTTGTTTTATTTCTTTACCTACCTATTATTCACCTAATATATTTTTGCACTATTGGTTAGAGCCTGTAAGTAAGCATTTCACTGTAAGGTCCACCTACACCTGTTGTATTCGGCACACGTGACAAATAAACTTTGATTTGATTTATGAGGCCGCCATCTGGTGTAAGCTTCCTGTTGAACAATAGATAGCTACCAGCACACACTGAACTCAAAAAACAGGCTGTGGGAGTAAGGGACACAGTGGGGAAATTTGGGACAAAGGTATGAAAATTACATGTTTTTTAAAACTATTTCTCAATTCTATAGTTTGGGTAGCACTTAAACAATAATCTGTTTAAATTATGTGGAACTGTGTCCAGAATGAAGTAGATCCATGTAAATGTTTTAAGTCCCGAATATTGAGCTGATAAGCCAGCACCAACTTTATGAAGGTTTTAGCTGATTTGTTAAACAACATGTTTCATATTTTGAATATTTTATGTCCCAGGGACAGCTTGTACAGAACTGTATGTCAATGCAACAGGTCAAAATAACAATGATTACAAGAGAGGGGCTTTGGGATTGTTTACTTTAGAAGGTGCCTATTCCAGCTTGACGGGACACTATCATCTGATGTGTCTGAAGTATAATTCTCTATATGCATGGGTTTATCAAGACTTCCCACCGAAGATGCGGAAAACCTGATTAAGACAAATCATTTTTTAGGACTGATCAAGATGTTCATTTTCTTTCTTACAGGCCTGATGGAATGTCTGCTAAGTTCTTTTATATGTTTGCCAATGGTTATTTGTCTTTCCCTTTGAGGGACTTCCTGAGGCAGGTGCAGACTGTGCAGTGTAAAGGTGCCTGGATCCAGCTGTTGAGGGAGCTCCCAAATGAAGTAAGGCCTGGCCATTTTGTTTGTTTTTACCACACAAACGCCAGCACCCACACACAACCCACCTTGCTAAGAAATGTACTGAAACACCCAATGTAAACCTGATACAATTTTTTTTGAAATATCTTTAAATAATGCCTGAGGTACAGGGAAACAAACAGACTTAATGGGATTGAATGACCTCTGACCACTGTTCTGACTTCCTGGAAAAGGCCTGATCACCCTCATTAGAAAGACTAGAAACATTGGGTGAGATTTAAATGGGCTATGTAAAAACTAGATAATTAGGAAGAAGTTTATCATTTATCAACATTCCTATGTATGATTCAGAACAAGAGAAGGAGCAAGAGAGTGCGTTGCCCCTGAACGATGTTCTTTTTTTGGGACCTATGACTCACGATGTGAGTCATGTGCCCAAAGGGGGAATTACTGGTCCCCTGGGGCCCTTTGGTAAATATGCAAATTGTTTTTCTTCACATTCCTGCCAGTAAAAGGAAAAAATATAAGTTGGTAATGTTTGACAGTTACTCCAAATTGATTGAAGTTTTCCCCACCTCTTGTTTATTATAAAGAAGTGTATTGCTGTTGTGTTGTTTGTTTTTTGTCTTTATTTTTTACATGTTTTAAAGCTTTTTATTTTTTTTAGGGGGTAGATCAGCTTTAATATTGCACATAGATTGTAGCTTCCATCAATGGAATTGTCTGCATCACTTTCAATCCCCCATATATTTTTTATCAAATATATATACATATAAAGTTGAAGTTGGAAGTTTACATACACTTAGGTTGTAGTCATTAAAACTTGTTTTTCAACCACTCCACACATTTCTTGTTAACAAACTATAGTTTTGGCAAGTCGGTAAGAACATCTACTTCGTGCATGACACAAGCCATTTTTCCAACAATTGTTTACAGACAGATTATTTAACTTAGAATTCACTGTATCACAATTCCAGTGGGTCAGAAGTTTATATACACTAAGTTGACTGTGCCTTTAAACAGCTTGAAAAATTCCAGAAAATGATATCATGGCTTTAGAAGCTTCTGATAGGCTAATTGATATAATTTGAGTAAATTGGAGGTGTACCTATGGATGTACTTCAAGGTGTACCTTCAAACTTAGTACCTCTTTGCTTGACATCATGGAAAAATCAAAATAAATCAGCCAAGACCTCAGAAAAAAATTTGATCCTTGGGAGCAATTTCCAAATTCCAAAAGCTACCACGTTCATCTGTACAAACAATAGTAAGCAAGTATAAACACTATGGGACCACCGCCGTCATATCGCTCAGCAAGGAAGAAGCCACTGCTCAAAACCCGCCATAAAGCCAGACTACGGTTTGCAACTGCACATGGGGACAAAGATCGTACTTTTTGGAGTAATGTCCTCTGGTTTAATGAAACAAAAATAGAACTGTTTGGCCATAATGACCATCGTTATGTTTGGAAGAAAAATGGGGAAGATTGCAAGCCGAAGAACACCATCCCAACCGTGACGCACGGGGGTGGCAGCATCATGTTGTGGGGGTGCTTTGTTGCAGGAGGGACTGGTGCACTTCACAAAATAGATGGCATCATGAGGCAGGAAAATGATGTGGATATATTGAAGCAACATCTCAAGACATCAGTCAGGAAGTTAAAGCTTGGTCGCAAATGGGTCTTCCAAATGGACAATGACCCCAAGCACACTTCCAAAGTTGTGGCAAAATTACAACAAAGTCAAGGTATTGGAGTGCCATCACAAAGCCCTGACGTCAATCCCATCGAAAAGTTGTGGGCAGAACTGAAAAAGTGTGTGCAAGCAAACCTGACTCACTTACACCAGGTCTGTCAGGAGGAATGGGCCAACATTCAACCAACTTATTGTGGGAAGCTTGTGGAAGGATACCCTAAACGTTTGACCCAAGTTAAACCATTTAAAGGCAATGCTACCAAATACTAATTGAGTGTATGTAAACTTCTGACCCATTGGGAATGTGATGAAAGAAAAAAAAGCTGAAATAAATAATTCTCTATACTATTATTCTGACATTTAACATTCTTAAAATAAAGTGGTGATCCTAACTGACCTAAGACAGGGAATTTTAACTATGATTAAATGTCAGGAATTGTGAAAAACTGAGCTTAAATGTATTTGGATAAGGTGTATGTGAACTTCCAACTTCAACTGTACATACACACACACACACACACACACACACACACACACACACACACACACACACACACACACACACACACACACACACACACACACACACACACACACACACACACACACACACACACACACACACACACACACACACACACACACACACACATACATACATACAACCGTTCAAAAGTTTGAGGTCACTTAGAAATGTCCTTGTTGAAAGAAAAGCAAAATAAATGTCCATTTAAAATAACTTACAATTTAACATAAATACAGTGTAGACATTGTTAATGTTGTAAATGACCATTGTAGCTGGAAACGGCTGATTTTTTAATGGAATATCTACATAGGTGTACGGAGGCCCATTATCAGCAGTCATCACTCCTGTCTTCCAAATGCACGTTGTGTTAGCTAATCTAAGTTTATAATTTTAAAAGCTATGTACTTAAAACAGTATTATAATCTTCTACCATAATAATATTGTATAGCTTGCAGTGTTGATCATTTATCAAATGTATTTTCAAAGAAGCGTGGATCATCATTATTTGGTCCGTAAAGGTTAATTAATGAGCGATATCTGTTTATGGTCCAATAACATATTTAAAATGATCCATCTACTTTGTGGACCTCTTTGGACAATTTGCACATTCAGATCAAAATTACTGTTAATATAATCACCCCTTTTGAGTTTCTTTGCCCATGGGAGAAGTATATATTTCACCCCCTCCAGACCATTTTCCACTCACCTTTTCATTCATTGTTGAATGAGTTTCCTGTAAACAATAAGGAATATAATATCTATCTTTGAACCAGGTAAATATAGTTATTTTCTTTCTTTTCTCTTTTTATGTGTTATTTCTTACATTGTTACCCCAGGAAATATTAGGTTTTATTACATACAGTCGGGAGGAACTATTGGATATAAGAGGAACATCAACTCACCAACATTACGACCAGGAATACGACTTTCCCGAAGCGGATTCTCTGTTTGGTCCACCACCCAGGACAATGGATCAGATCCCAGCCGGCGACGCAAAACAACGGCGCCGCAGAAGGGCGAAACTGAAAACTCGAACCACTGCTTTTAATCAGGGCAAGGTGACTGGAAAAATGACCGAATACAAACAGTGCAGCTATTCCCTCCGCAAGGCAATTAAAAAAAGCTGAGCGTCAGTATAGAGACAAAGTAGAATCGCAATTCAACAGCTCAGACACGAGAGGTATGTGGCAGGGTCTACAGTCAATCACGGACTACAAAAGGAAAACCCAAACTCGTCATTAAGCTCGAGACCCTGGGTCTCGACCCCGCCCTTACTGACGGGCCACCCCCAGGTGGTGAGGGTAGGTAACAACATCTCGCTGATCATCTCGCAACACCCCGCTGATCCTCAATACTGGGTCCCCACAAGGGTACATTCTCAGCCCTCTTCTGTACTCCCTGTTCACCCATAACTGCGTGGTCATGCACGCCTCCAACTCAATCATCAAGTTTGCAGATGACACTACAGTGGTAGGCTTAATTACCAACAACGATGAGACGGCCTACATTGAGGAAGTGAGGGCCCTCGGAGTGTGGTGTCAGGAAAATAACCTCACACTCAATGTCAACTAAACAAAGGAGATGATTGTGGACTTCAGGAAACAACAGAGGGACCAGCCCCCTATCCACATCGACGGGACAGTAGTGGAGAAGGTAGTTCCTCGGCATACACATCACGGACAAACTGAAATGGTCTACCCACACAGACAGCGTGGTGAAGAAGGCGCAGCAGCGCCTCTTAAACCTCAGGAGGCTGAATAAATTTGGCTTGTCACCAAAACCACTCACAAACCTTTACAGATGCACAATCGAGAGCATCCTGTCGGGCTGTATCACCGCCTGGTACGGCCACAACCGTATGGCTCTCCAGAGGGTAGTGAGGTCTGCACAACGCATCACCGGGGGCAAACTACCTACCCTCCAGGGGATCATCAAGGACAACAACCACCCGAGCCACTGCCTGTTCACCCCGCTATCATCCAGAAGGCGAGGTCAGTTCAGGTGCATCAAAACGGGGACCGAGAGACTGAAAAACAGCTTCTATCTCAAGGCCATCAGACTGTTAAACAGCCATCACTAACATTGAGTGGCTGCTGCCAACATACTGACTCATCTCTAGCCACTTTAATAATGACAAAATGGATGTAATAAATGTATCACTAGCCACTTTAAACAATGACACTTTATATAATGTTTACATACCCTACATTACTCATCTCATATGTATATACTGTACTCTATACCATCTACTGCATCTTGCTATCTTGATGTAATAAATGTATCACTAGCCACTTTAAAAAATGCCACTTTATATCATGTTTACATACCCTACTACTCATCTCATATGTACATACTGTACTCTATACCATCTACTGCATCTTGCTATCTTGATGTAATAAATGTATCACTAGCCACTTTAAAAAATGCCACTTTATATCATGTTTACATACCCTACTACTCATCTCATATGTATATACTGTACTCTATACCATCTACTGCATCTTGCTATCTTGATGTAATAAATGTATCACTAGCCACTTTAAAAATGCCACTTTATATCATGTTTACATACCCTACTACTCATCTCATATGTACATACTGTACTCTATACCATCTACTGCATCTTGCTATCTTGATGTAATAAATGTATCACTAGCCACTTTAAAAAATGCCACTTTATATCATGTTTACATACCCTACATTACTCATCTCATATGTACATACTGTACTCTATACCATCTACTGCATCTTGCTATCTTGATGTAATAAATGTATCACTAGCCACTTTAAAAAATGCCACTTTATATCATGTTTACATACCCTACTACTCATCTCATATGTATATACTGTACTCTATACCATCTACTGCATCTTGCTATCTTGATGTAATAAATGTATCACTAGCCACTTTAAAAAATGCCACTTTATATCATGTTTACATACCCTACTACTCATCTCATATGTACATACTGTACTCTATACCATCTACTGCATCTTGCTATCTTGATGTAATAAATGTATCACTAGCCACTTTAAAAAATGCCACTTTATATCATGTTTACATACCCTACATTACTCATCTCATATGTACATACTGTACTCTATACCATCTACTGCATCTTGCTATCTTGATGTAATAAATGTATCACTAGCCACTTTAAAAAATGCCACTTTATATCATGTTTACATACCCTACATTACTCATCTCATATGTACATACTGTACTCTATACCATCTACTGCATCTTGCTATCTTGATGTAATAAATGTATCACTAGCCACTTTAAAAATGCCACTTTATATCATGTTTACATACCCTACATTACTCATCTCATATGTACATACTGTACTCTATACCATCTACTGCATCTTGCTATCTTGATGTAATAAATGTATCACTAGCCACTTTAAAAAATGCCACTTTATATCATGTTTACATACCCTACATTACTCATCTCATATGTACATACTGTACTCTATACCATCTACTGCATCTTGCTATCTTGATGTAATAAATGTATCACTAGCCACTTTATATCATGTTTACATACCCTACATTACTCATCTCATATGTACATACTGTACTCTATACCATCTACTGCATCTTGCTATCTTGATGTAATAAATGTATCACTAGCCACTTTAAAAAATGCCACTTTATATCATGTTTACATACCCTACATTACTCATCTCATATGTACATACTGTACTCTATACCATCTACTGCATCTTGCTATCTTGATGTAATAAATGTATCACTAGCCACTTTAAAAAATGCCACTTTATATCATGTTTACATACCCTACATTACTCATCTCATATGTACATACTGTACTCTATACCATCTACTGCATCTTGCTATCTTGATGTAATAAATGTATCACTAGCCACTTTAAAAATGCCACTTTATATCATGTTTACATACCCTACATTACTCATCTCATATGTACATACTGTACTCTATACCATCTACTGCATCTTGCTATCTTGATGTAATAAATGTATCACTAGCCACTTTAAAAAATGCCACTTTATATCATGTTTACATACCCTACATTACTCATCTCATATGTATATACTGTACTCTATACTATCTACTGCATCTTGCTATCTTGATGTAATAAATGTATCACTAGCCACTTTAAAAAATGCCACTTTATATCATGTTTACATACCCTACTACTCATCTCATATGTACATACTGTACTCTATACCATCTACTGCATCTTGCTATCTTGATGTAATAAATGTATCACTAGCCACTTTAAAAAATGCCACTTTATATCATGTTTACATACCCTACATTACTCATCTCATATGTACATACTGTACTCTATACCATCTACTGCATCTTGCTATCTTGATGTAATAAATGTATCACTAGCCACTTTAAAAATGCCACTTTATATCATGTTTACATACCCTACATTACTCATCTCATATGTACATACTGTACTCTATACCATCTACTGCATCTTGCTATCTTGATGTAATAAATGTATCACTAGCCACTTTAAAAAATGCCACTTTATATCATGTTTACATACCCTACATTACTCATCTCATATGTACATACTGTACTCTATACCATCTACTGCATCTTGCTATCTTGATGTAATAAATGTATCACTAGCCACTTTAAAAATGCCACTTTATATCATGTTTACATACCCTACATTACTCATCTCATATGTACATACTGTACTCTATACCATCTACTGCATCTTGCTATCTTGATGTAATAAATGTATCACTAGCCACTTTAAAAAAATGCCACTTTATATCATGTTTACATACCCTACATTACTCATCTCATATGTACATACTGTACTCTATACCATCTACTGCATCTTGCTATCTTGATGTAATAAATGTATCACTAGCCACTTTAAAAATGCCACTTTATATCATGTTTACATACCCTACATTACTCATCTCATATGTACATACTGTACTCTATACCATCTACTGCATCTTGCTATCTTGATGTAATAAATGTATCACTAGCCACTTTAAAAAATGCCACTTTATATCATGTTTACATACCCTACATTACTCATCTCATATGTACATACTGTACTCTATACCATCTACTGCATCTTGCTATCTTGATGTAATAAATGTATCACTAGCCACTTTAAAAAATGCCACTTTATATCATGTTTACATACCCTACATTACTCATCTCATATGTACATACTGTACTCTATACCATCTACTGCATCTTGCTATCTTGATGTAATAAATGTATCACTAGCCACTTTAAAAATGCCACTTTATATCATGTTTACATACCCTACATTACTCATCTCATATGTATATACTGTACTCTATACTATCTACTGCATCTTGCTATCTTGATGTAATAAATGTATCACTAGCCACTTTAAAAATGCCACTTTATATCATGTTTACATACCCTACTACTCATCTCATATGTACATACTGTACTCTATACCATCTACTGCATCTTGCTATCTTGATGTAATAAATGTATCACTAGCCACTTTAAAAATGCCACTTTATATCATGTTTACATACCCTACATTACTCATCTCATATGTACATACTGTACTCTATACCATCTACTGCATCTTGCTATCTTGATGTAATAAATGTATCACTAGCCACTTTAAAAATGCCACTTTATATCATGTTTACATACCCTACATTACTCATCTCATATGTACATACTGTACTCTATACCATCTACTGCATCTTGCTATCTTGATGTAATAAATGTATCACTAGCCACTTTAAAAATGCCACTTTATATCATGTTTACATACCCTACATTACTCATCTCATATGTACATACTGTACTCTATACCATCTACTGCATCTTGCTATCTTGATGTAATAAATGTATCACTAGCCACTTTAAAAAATGCCACTTTATATCATGTTTACATACCCTACATTACTCATCTCATATGTACATACTGTACTCTATACCATCTACTGCATCTTGCTATCTTGATGTAATAAATGTATCACTAGCCACTTTAAAAAATGCCACTTTATATCATGTTTACATACCCTACATTACTCATCTCATATGTACATACTGTACTCTATACCATCTACTGCATCTTGCTATCTTGATGTAATAAATGTATCACTAGCCACTTTAAAAATGCCACTTTATATCATGTTTACATACCCTACATTACTCATCTCATATGTACATACTGTACTCTATACCATCTACTGCATCTTGCTATCTTGATGTAATAAATGTATCACTAGCCACTTTAAAAATGCCACTTTATATCATGTTTACATACCCTACATTACTCATCTCATATGTACATACTGTACTCTATACCATCTACTGCATCTTGCTATCTTGATGTAATAAATGTATCACTAGCCACTTTAAAAATGCCACTTTATATCATGTTTACATACCCTACATTACTCATCTCATATGTACATACTGTACTCTATACCATCTACTGCATCTTGCTATCTTGATGTAATAAATGTATCACTAGCCACTTTAAAAAATGCCACTTTATATCATGTTTACATACCCTACATTACTCATCTCATATGTACATACTGTACTCTATACCATCTACTGCATCTTGCTATCTTGATGTAATAAATGTATCACTAGCCACTTTAAAAAATGCCACTTTATATCATGTTTACATACCCTACATTACTCATCTCATATGTATATACTGTACTCTATACTATCTACTGCATCTTGCTATCTTGATGTAATAAATGTATCACTAGCCACTTTAAAAAATGCCACTTTATATCATGTTTACATACCCTACTACTCATCTCATATGTACATACTGTACTCTATACCATCTACTGCATCTTGCTATCTTGATGTAATAAATGTATCACTAGCCACTTTAAAAAATGCCACTTTATATCATGTTTACATACCCTACATTACTCATCTCATATGTACATACTGTACTCTATACCATCTACTGCATCTTGCTATCTTGATGTAATAAATGTATCACTAGCCACTTTAAAAATGCCACTTTATATCATGTTTACATACCCTACATTACTCATCTCATATGTACATACTGTACTCTATACCATCTACTGCATCTTGCTATCTTGATGTAATAAATGTATCACTAGCCACTTTAAAAATGCCACTTTATATCATGTTTACATACCCTACATTACTCATCTCATATGTACATACTGTACTCTATACCATCTACTGCATCTTGCTATCTTGATGTAATAAATGTATCACTAGCCACTTTAAAAATGCCACTTTATATCATGTTTACATACCCTACATTACTCATCTCATATGTACATACTGTACTCTATACCATCTACTGCATCTTGCTATCTTGATGTAATAAATGTATCACTAGCCACTTTAAAAAATGCCACTTTATATCATGTTTACATACCCTACATTACTCATCTCATATGTACATACTGTACTCTATACCATCTACTGCATCTTGCTATCTTGATGTAATAAATGTATCACTAGCCACTTTAAAAATGCCACTTTATATCATGTTTACATACCCTACATTACTCATCTCATATGTACATACTGTACTCTATACCATCTACTGCATCTTGCTATCTTGATGTAATAAATGTATCACTAGCCACTTTAAAAATGCCACTTTATATCATGTTTACATACCCTACATTACTCATCTCATATGTACATACTGTACTCTATACCATCTACTGCATCTTGCTATCTTGATGTAATAAATGTATCACTAGCCACTTTAAAAATGCCACTTTATATCATGTTTACATACCTACATTACTCATCTCATATGTACATACTGTACTCTATACCATCTACTGCATCTTGCTATCTTGATGTAATAAATGTATCACTAGCCACTTTAAAAAATGCCACTTTATATCATGTTTACATACCCTACATTACTCATCTCATATGTATATACTGTACTCTATACTATCTACTGCATCTTGCTATCTTGATGTAATAAATGTATCACTAGCCACTTTAAAAAATGCCACTTTATATCATGTTTACATACCCTACTACTCATCTCATATGTACATACTGTACTCTATACCATCTACTGCATCTTGCTATCTTGATGTAATAAATGTATCACTAGCCACTTTAAAAAATGCCACTTTATATCATGTTTACATACCCTACATTACTCATCTCATATGTACATACTGTACTCTATACCATCTACTGCATCTTGCTATCTTGATGTAATAAATGTATCACTAGCCACTTTAAAAATGCCACTTTATATCATGTTTACATACCCTACATTACTCATCTCATATGTACATACTGTACTCTATACCATCTACTGCATCTTGCTATCTTGATGTAATAAATGTATCACTAGCCACTTTAAAAAATGCCACTTTATATCATGTTTACATACCCTACATTACTCATCTCATATGTACATACTGTACTCTATACCATCTACTGCATCTTGCTATCTTGATGTAATAAATGTATCACTAGCCACTTTAAAAATGCCACTTTATATCATGTTTACATACCCTACATTACTCATCTCATATGTATATACTGTACTCTATACCATCTACTGCATCTTGCTATCTTGATGTAATAAATGTATCACTAGCCACTTTAAAAATGCCACTTTATATCATGTTTACATACCCTACATTACTCATCTCATATGTATATACTGTACTCTATACCATCTACTGCATCTTGCTATCTTGATGTAATAAATGTATCACTAGCCACTTTAAACAATGCCACTTTATATCATGTTTACATACCCTACATTACTCATCTCATATGTACATACTGTACTCTATACCATCTACTGCATCTTGCTATCTTGATGTAATAAATGTATCACTAGCCACTTTAAAAATGCCACTTTATATCATGTTTACATACCCTACATTACTCATCTCATATGTACATACTGTACTCTATACCATCTACTGCATCTTGCTATCTTGATGTAATAAATGTATCACTAGCCACTTTAAAAATGCCACTTTATATCATGTTTACATACCCTACATTACTCATCTCATATGTACATACTGTACTCTATACCATCTACTGCATCTTGCTATCTTGATGTAATAAATGTATCACTAGCCACTTTAAAAATGCCACTTTATATCATGTTTACATACCCTACATTACTCATCTCATATGTATATACTGTACTCTATACCATCTACTGCATCTTGCTATCTTGATGTAATAAATGTATCACTAGCCACTTTAAAAAATGCCACTTTATATCATGTTTACATACCCTACATTACTCATCTCATATGTATATACTGTACTCTATACCATCTACTGCATCTTGCTATCTTGATGTAATAAATGTATCACTAGCCACTTTAAACAATGCCACTTTATATCATGTTTACATACCCTACATTACTCATCTCATATGTACATACTGTACTCTATACCATCTACTGCATCTTGCTATCTTGATGTAATAAATGTATCACTAGCCACTTTAAAAATGCCACTTTATATCATGTTTACATACCCTACATTACTCATCTCATATGTATATACTGTACTCTATACCATCTACTGCATCTTGCTATCTTGATGTAATAAATGTATCACTAGCCACTTTAAACAATGCCACTTTATATCATGTTTACATACCCTACATTACTCATCTCATATGTACATACTGTACTCTATACCATCTACTGCATCTTGCTATCTTGATGTAATAAATGTATCACTAGCCACTTTAAAAAATGCCACTTTATATCATGTTTACATACCCTACATTACTCATCTCATATGTATATACTGTACTCTATACCATCTACTGCATCTTGCTATCTTGATGTAATAAATGTATCACTAGCCACTTTAAAAATGCCACTTTATATCATGTTTACATACCCTACATTACTCATCTCATATGTATATACTGTACTCTATACCATCTACTGCATCTTGCTATCTTGATGTAATAAATGTATCACTAGCCACTTTAAAAATGCCACTTTATATCATGTTTACATACCCTACATTACTCATCTCATATGTATATACTGTACTCTATACCATCTACTGCATCTTGCTATCTTGATGTAATAAATGTATCACTAGCCACTTTAAACAATGCCACTTTATATCATGTTTACATACCCTACATTACTCATCTCATATGTACATACTGTACTCTATACCATCTACTGCATCTTGCTATCTTGATGTAATAAATGTATCACTAGCCACTTTAAAAATGCCACTTTATATCATGTTTACATACCCTACATTACTCATCTCATATGTACATACTGTACTCTATACCATCTACTGCATCTTGCTATCTTGATGTAATAAATGTATCACTAGCCACTTTAAAAAATGCCACTTTATATCATGTTTACATACCCTACATTACTCATCTCATATGTACATACTGTACTCTATACCATCTACTGCATCTTGCTATCTTGATGTAATAAATGTATCACTAGCCACTTTAAAAATGCCACTTTATATCATGTTTACATACCCTACATTACTCATCTCATATGTATATACTGTACTCTATACCATCTACTGCATCTTGCTATCTTGATGTAATAAATGTATCACTAGCCACTTTAAAAAAATGCCACTTTATATCATGTTTACATACCCTACATTACTCATCTCATATGTATATACTGTACTCTATACCATCTACTGCATCTTGCTATCTTGATGTAATAAATGTATCACTAGCCACTTTAAACAATGCCACTTTATATCATGTTTACATACCCTACATTACTCATCTCATATGTACATACTGTACTCTATACCATCTACTGCATCTTGCTATCTTGATGTAATAAATGTATCACTAGCCACTTTAAAAAATGCCACTTTATATCATGTTTACATACCCTACATTACTCATCTCATATGTATATACTGTACTCTATACCATCTACTGCATCTTGCTATCTTGATGTAATAAATGTATCACTAGCCACTTTAAACAATGCCACTTTATATCATGTTTACATACCCTACATTACTCATCTCATATGTACATACTGTACTCTATACCATCTACTGCATCTTGCTATCTTGATGTAATAAATGTATCACTAGCCACTTTAAAAATGCCACTTTATATCATGTTTACATACCCTACATTACTCATCTCATATGTATATACTGTACTCTATACCATCTACTGCATCTTGCTATCTTGATGTAATAAATGTATCACTAGCCACTTTAAAAAATGCCACTTTATATCATGTTTACATACCCTACATTACTCATCTCATATGTATATACTGTACTCTATACCATCTACTGCATCTTGCTATCTTGATGTAATAAATGTATCACTAGCCACTTTAAAAATGCCACTTTATATCATGTTTACATACCCTACATTACTCATCTCATATGTACATACTGTACTCTA